>NW_024471148.1:0-94406 GCF_017639515.1 Carcharodon carcharias
GATATACCCCACACCGCTCACTATAACACACTGATATACTCCACACCCATCACAGTAACACTCTGATATATCCCAGACCACTCACTGTAACACTGTGATATACCCCACACCCCTCACTGTACACTCTGATATATTCCACACCCCTAACTGTAACATTCTGAAATACACCACACCCCTCACTTTTGCACTCTGATATCCCCCACACACCTCACTGTAAAGCTCTGATATATCCCACGTCCCTCACTGTGATTTTCCGATGTATCCCACGCCCCTCACGGTAAAAGTGTGATATACACCACACTCCTCACAGTCACACTTTGATTTACCCCACACCCCTCATTATAACACTCGGATATACCCAACACCCCTCCCTATAACACTCTGATATAACCCACACACCTCACTGCAACACTCTGAAACACCCCACACCCGTCACTATAAACTCTGATATACTCCACACCCCTCACTGTAACACTCTGATATACCCCACAACCCTCACTGTGACACTCTGATATACCCCACACCCCTCACTGTGACACTCTGATATACCCCACACCCCTCACTGTAACAAACTGATATATCCCACACCCCTCACTGTAACACTCTGATATACCCCACACCCCTCACTGTGACACTCTGATATACCCCACACCCCTCACAGTAACACACTGATATATCCCACACTCCTCACTGTAACACTCTGATATAGCCCACACCCCTCAGTGTGACTCTCTGATATACCCCACACCTCTTACTGTGACACTCTGATATACCCAACACCCCTCACTATGAACCCTCATATACTCCACACCCCTCACTGTAACAGTCTGATATACCCCACACCCCTCACTGTAACACTCTGATATATCCCACACCCCTCACTGTAACAAACTGATATATCCCACACCCCTCAATGTAACACTCTGATATATCCCACACCCCTCACTGTAACACTCTGATATATCACACACCCTTCACTGTAACTCTCTGATATACCCCACACCCCTCACAGTAACACACTGATATATCCCACACTCCTCACTGTAACACTCTGATATACTCCACACCCTTCAATGTGACACTCTGATATATCACACACCACTCAGTGTAACACTCTGATATATCCCAAAACCCTTACTGTAATACTCTGATATACCCGACACTCCTCACTGTAACACTCTGATATACCCCATACCCCTCACTGTAACACTCTGATATACCCCATACCCCACACTGTAACACTCTTATATAACCCATACCCCTCACTGTAACACTCTGATACACCCTATACCTCTCACTGTAACACTCTGATATATACCACACTCCTCACTGTAACACTGATATACCTCATACCCCACACTATAACACTCTGATATACCCCACACACCTCACTGTAACACTGATATATCCCTCACCCCTCACTGTAACACTCTGATATACCCCACACCCCTCACTGTGACACTGATATATCCCTCACCCCTCACTGTAACACTCTGATATGACCCACACCCATCACTGTGACACTCTGATATATCACTCACCCCTCACTGTAACACTCTGATATACCCATACCCCTCACTGTAATACTCTGATATACCCTACACCTCTCACTGTAACACTCTGATATATCCCAAACTCCTCACTGTAACACTGATATACCTCATACCCCTCACTGTAACACACTGATATATCCCACACTCCTCACTGTAACACTCTGATATAGCCCACACCCCTCAGTGTGACTCTCTGATATATCCCACACCTCTTACTGTGACACTCTGATATACCCCACACCCCTCACTATGAACCCTCATATACTCCACACCGCTCACTGTAACATTCTGATATACCCCACACCACTCACTGTAACATTCTGATATATCCCACACCCCTCACTGTAACAAACTGATATATCCCACAGCCCTCAATGTAACACTCTGATATATCACACACCCTTCACTGTAACTCTCTGATATACCCCACACCTCTCACAGTAACACACTGATATATCCCACAATCCTCACTGTAACAGTCTGATATACTCCACACCCTTCAATGTGACACTCTGATATATCACACTCCACTCAGTGTAACACTCTGATATATCCCAAAACCCTTACAGTAATACTCTGATATACCCCACACTCCTCACTGTAACACTCTGATATACCCACTCCCGTCACTGTAACCCTCTGATATACCCCACACACCTCACTGTAACACTCTGATATACCCCATACCCCTCACTGTAACAATCTGATATACCCTACACCTCTCACTGTAACACTCTGATATATCCCTCACCCCTCACTGTAACACTCTGATATACACCATACCCCTCACTGTAACACTCTTATATACCCCATAACCCTCACTGTAACACTCTTATATACCCCATACCCCTCACTGTAACACTCTGATATATCCCACACTCCTCACTGTAACACTGATATACCTCATACCCCTCACTATAACACTCTGATATACCCCACACCCCTCACTGTAACACTCTGAAATAGCCCACATCCCTCACTGTAACACTGTGATATACACCACACCCGGCAATGTAACACTCTGATATATCCCCACTCCTCACTGTAACACTCTGATTCAACAACACCCATCACTATAACACTCGGATATACCCCACACCCCTCACTATAAACTCTAATATACTCCACACCACTCACTGTAACACTCTGATATACACCACACCCCTCACTGTAACACTCTGATATACCCCACACCCCTCACTGTAACACTCTGTTATACCCCACACCCCTCAATGTAACACTCTGATATGCCCCATACCCCTCACTGTAACACTCTGATATATCCCACACCCCTCAATGTAACACTCTGATATGCCCCATACCCCTCACTGTAACACTCTGATATATCCCACACTCCTCACTGTAACACTCTGATATACCCCACACCCCTCACTGTAACACTGATATACCTCATACCTCTCACTGTAACACTCTGATATACCCCACACCTCTCACTGTAACACTGATATATCCCTCACACCTCACTGTAACACTCTGATATAGCCCACATCTCTCACTGTAACACTGTGATATACACCACACCCCTCACTGTAACACTCTGATATATCCACACCCGGCACTGTAACACTCTGATATACCCCACACCCCTCACTGTAACTCTCTGATATACTCCACACCCCTCACTGTAACAGTCTGATATACACCACACCACTCACTGTAACACTCTGATATATCCACACCCGGCACTGTAACACTCTGATATATCCCTCACCCCTCACTGTAACACTCTGATATACCCCACAATCCTCACCATGACACTCTGATATACCCCACACCCCTCACTATGACAATCTGATATATCCCACACACCTCAGTGAAGCAATCTGATATTTCCCCACTCCTCACTGTAACACTCTGATATACCCCACACCCCTCACTGTAACACTCTCATATACACCACACCCCTCACTGTAACACTCTGATATATCCCACACCACTCACTGTAACACTCTGATATACCCCACACCCCTCACTGTAACACTCTGATATACCCCACACCCCTCACTGTAACACTCTCATATACACCACACCCCTCACTGTAACACTCTCATATACACCACACCCCTCACTGTAACATTCTGATTTATCCCACACCCCTCACTGTGACACTCTTATATATCCCTCACCCCTCACTATGACAATCTGATATACCCCACACACCTCAGTGAAGCACTCTGATATATCCCCACTCCTCACTGTAACAGTCTGATATATCCCACCTCCCTCACTGTGACACTCTGATATATCCCAGACCACTCACTGTGACACTCTGATATATCCCAGACCCCTCACTGTGACACTCTGATATACACACAGACACTTCAATATAACACTCTGATATACCCCACACCCTTAACTGTAACACACTGATATAGCCCACACCCCTCACTGTAACACTCTGATATATCCCACAGCCCTCACTGTAACACTCTGATATAAGCCACACCCCTCACTGTAACACTCTGATATACCCCACACCCTTAACTGTAACACATTGATATACCCCACACCCCTCACTGTAACACTCTGATATACACCACACCCCCCACTGTAACACTTTGATATACCCCACACCCCTCACTGTAACACTCTGATATCCCCCAAACCCCTCAGAGTAACACTGTGATATACACCACACCCCTCACTGAAACACGTTGATATACCCCACACCACTCAGTGTAACACTCTGATATACCCCTTACCACTCACTGTAACACTCTGATATACCCCACACCCCTCACTGTAACACTCTGATCTACCACACACCACTCTCTGTAACACTCTGATATACCCCACACCCCTCACTGTAACACTCTGATATACCCCACACACCTCACTGTGACACTGTGATATACCCCACACCACTCACTGTAACACACTGATATGCCCCACACCCCTCACTGTAACACTCTGATATACCCCACGTCCCTCACTGTAACACTCTGATATACCCCACACCCCTCACTGTAACACTCTGATATACCCCACGTCCCTCACTGTAACACTCTGATATACCCCACACACCTCACTGTAACACTCTGATATACACCACACCCCTCACTGTAACACTCTGATATACCCCACACCCCTCACTGTAACACTCTGATATACCCCACACACCTCACTGTAACACTCTGATATACCCCACACCCCTCACTGTAACACTGTGATATAGCCCACACCCCTCACTGTAACACTCTGATATACACCACACCCTCACTGTGACACTCTGATATACCCACACCCCTCACTGCAACACTCTGATATACCCCACACCCCTCACTGTAACACTCTGATATACCCCACACCCCTCACTGTAACACTGTGATATGCCCCACACCCCTCACTGTGACACTCTGATATACCCCACACCCCTCACTATAACACTCTGATATAACCCACACCCCTCACTGTAACACTCTGATATACCCCACACCCCTCACTGTAACACTCTGATATACCCCACACCCCTCAATGTAACACTGTGATATACCCCACACCCCTCAATGTAACAGTCTGATGTACCCCACGTCCCTCACTGTAACACTGTGATATACCCCACACCCCTCAATGTAACACTCTGATATACCCCACACCCCTCACTGTAACACTCTGATATACCCCACACCCCTCAATGTAACACTCTGATATACCCCACACCCCTCACTGTCACACTCTGATATACTCCACACCCCTCACTGTAACACTCTGATATACCCCACACCCCTCACAGTGAGACTCGGATATACACCACACCCCTCACTGTAACACTCTGATATACCCCACATCCCTCACTGTAACAATCTGATATAGTCCATGCCCCTCTCTGTAACACTCTGATATACCCCACACCCCTCACTGTGACACTCTGATATACCCCACACCATACACTGTAATACTCTGATATATCCCTCACCCCTCTCGGTGACACTCCGATATACACCACACCGCTCACTGTAACACTCTGATATACACCACACCAATCACTGTAACAATCTGTTATACCCCATATTCCTCACTGTAACATTCTGATATATACCATGTCCCTCACTGTAACACTCTGATATACCCCACACACCTCACTGTAACAATCTGATAAACCCCACACCCCTCACTGTAACATTCTGATGTACCCCACACCCCTCACTGTAACACTCTGATATACCCCACACCCCTCACTATAACACTCCCTATTCCCCATACCGCTCACTGTGACACTCTGATATACCCCACACCCCTCACTGTGACACTCTGATATACCCCATACCCCTCACTGTAACACTCTGATATACCACACACCCCTTACTGTGACACAATGATATACCCCACACCCCTCACTGTGACACTCTGATATACCCCACGTCCCTCACTGTAACGCTGATATACCCCACAATCCTCACTGTAACACTCTGATATACCCCACACCCCTCATTGTAACACTCTGATATACCCCACACCCCTCACTGTAACACTCTGATATACCCCACACCCCTCACTGTAACACTCTGATATACCCCACACCCCTCATTGTAACACTCTGATATACCCCACACCCCTCACTATAACACTCTGATATACCCCACACCCCTCACTGTAACACTGTGATATACCTCACACCCCTCACTGTAACACTGATATACCCCACATCCCTCACTGTGACACTCTGATATACCCCACACCCCTCACTGTAACACTCTGATATACCCCACGTCCCTCACTGTGACACTCTGATATACCCCACACCCCTCACTGTAACACTCTGATATACACCACACCCCCCACTATAACACTCTGATATACCCCACACCCCTCACTGTAACACTGTGATATACCCCACAACCCTCACTGTAACACTCTGATATACGCCACACCCCTCACTGTGACACTCTGATATACCCCACGTCCCTCACTGTGACACTCTGATATACCCCACACCCCTCACTGTAACACTGTGATATACCCCACACCCCTCACTGTGACACTCTGATATACCCCACACCCCTCACTGTGACACTGATATACCCCACACCCCTCACTGTAACACTCTGATATACCCCACAACCCTCACTGTGACACTCTGATATACCCCACGTCCCTCACTGTAACACTCTGATATACCCCACACCCCTCACTGTAACACTGTGATATACCCCACACCCCTCACTGTGACACTCTGATATACCCCACACGCCTCACTGTGACACTCTGATATACCCCACACACCTCACTGTGACACTCTGATATACCCCACACCCCTCACTGTGACACTCTGATATACCCCACACCCCTCACTGTAACACTGTGATATACCCCACACCCCTCACTGTGACACTCTGATATACCCCACACCCCTCACTGTGACACTCTGATATACCCCACACCCCTCACTGTGACACTCTGATATACCCCACGTCCCTCACTGTGACACTCTGATATACCCCACACCTTACACTGTAATACACTGATATACCCCACGTCCCTCACTGTGACACTCTGATATACCCCACACCATACACTGTAATACTCTGATATACCCCACGTCCCTCACTGTGACACTCTGATATACCCCACACCATACACTGTAATACTCTGATATACCCCACGTCCCTCACTGTGACACTCTGATATACCCCACACCATACACTGTAACACTGATATACCCCACACACCCCTCACTGTAACACTCTGACATACCCCACACCACTCACTGTAACACTGATATACCCCACACACCCCTCACTGTAACACTCTGACATACCCCACACCCCTCACTGGAACACTGATATACCCCACACCCCTCACTGTGACACGCTGATATACCCCACACCCCTCACTCTAACACTGTGATATACACCCACACCCCTCACTGTAACACTGTGATATACACCACATCCCTCACTGTAACACTCTGATATACACACACCCCTCACTGTAACACTCTGATATACCCCACACCCCTCACTGTAACACTCTGATATACCCGACACCCCTCACTGTAACACTCTGATATACCCCACACTCCTCACTGTAACACTCTGATATACCCCACACCCCTCACTGTAACACTGTGATATACCCCACACACCTCACTGTGACACTCTGATATACCCCAAACCCCTCACTGTAAAACTCTGATATACCCCACGTCCCTCACTGTGACACTCTCATATACCCCACACCCCTCACTGTAACACTCTGATATATCCCACACCCCTCACTGTGACACTCTGATATATCCCACGCCCCTCACTGTGACACTCTGATATACCCCACGTCCCTCACTGTGACACTCTGATATACCCCACACACCCTCACTGTAACACTCTGATATACCCCACACCCCTCACTGTAACACTCAGATATAGCCCACGTCCCTCACTGTAACACTCTGATATACCCCACACCCCTCACTGTAACACTCTGATATACCCCACACCCCTCACTGTAACACTCTGATATACCCCACACCCCTCACTGTAACACTCTGATATACCCCACACCCCTCACTGTAACACTCTGATATACCCCACACCCCTCACTGTAACACTCAGATATAGCCCACGTCCCTCACTGTAACACACTGATATATCCCACACCCCTCACTGTAACACTCTGATATAGCCCACACCCCTCACTGTAACACTCTGATATACCCCACACCCCTCACTGTAACACTCTGATATACCCCACACCCCTCACTGTAACACTCTGATATACCCCACACCCCTCACTGTAACACTGATATACCCCACACCCCTCACTGTAACACTCTGATATAGCCCACGTCCCTCACTGTAACACTCTGATATACCCCACACCCCTCACTGTAACACTCTGATATACCCCACACCCCTCACTGTAACACACTGATATACCCCACACCCCTCACTGTAACACTCTGATATACCCCACACCCCTCACTGTAACACTCTGATATACCCCACACCCCTCACTGTAACACTGATATACCCCACACCCCTCACTGTAACACTCTGATATACCCCACACCCCTCACTGTAACACTCTGATATACCCCACGTCCCTCACTGTAACACTCTGATATACCCCACACCCCTCACTGTAACACTCTGATATACCCCACACCCCTCACTGTAACACTCTGATATACCCCACACCCCTCACTGTAACACTCTGATATACCCCATGTCCCTCACTGTAACACTCTGATATACCCCACACCCCTCACAGTAACACTCTGATATACCCCACACCACTCACTGTAACACACTGATATGCCCCACACCCCTCACTGTAACACTCTGATATACCCCACACCCCTCACTGTAACACTCTGATATACCCCACACCCCTCACTTTAACACTCTGATATACCCCACACCCCTCACTGTAACACTGATATACCCCACACCCCTCACTGTAACACTCTGATATACCCCACACACCCTCACTGTAACACTCTGATATACCCCACACCCCTCACTGTAACACTCAGATATAGCCCACGTCCCTCACTGTAACACTCTGATATACCCCACACCCCTCACTGTAACACTCTGATATACCCCACACCCCTCACTGTAACCCTCTGATATACCCCACACCCCTCACTGTAACACTCTGATATACCCCACACCCCTCACTGTAACACTCTGATATACCCCACGTCCCTCACTGTAACACTCCGATATACCCCACACCCCTCACTGTAACACTCTGATATACCCCACACCCCTCACTGGAACACTCTGATATACCCCACGTCCCTCACTGTAACACTCTGATATACCCCACACCCCTGACTGTAACACTGTGATATACCCCACACCACTCACTGTAACACACTGATATGCCCCACACCCCTCACTGTAACACTCTGATATACCCCACACCCCTCACTGTAACACTCTGATATACCCCACACCCCTCACTGTGACACTCTGATATACCCCATACCCCTCACTGTAACACTCTGATATACCCCACACCCCTCACTGTGACACAATGATATACCCCACACCCCTCACTGTGACACTCTGATATACCCCACGTCCCTCACTGTAACACGCTGATATACCCCACACCCCTCACTGTAACACTCTGATATACCCCACACCCCTCATTGTAACACTCTGATATACCCCACACCCCTCACTGTAACACTCTGATATACCCCACACCCCTCACTGTAACACTGTGATATACCCCACACCCCTCATTGTAACACTCTGATATACCCCACACCCCTCACTGTAACACTCTGATATACCCCACACCCCTCACTGTAACACTGTGATATACCTCACACCCCTCACTGTAACACTCTGATATACCCCACATCCCTCACTGTGACACTCTGATATACCCAACACCCCTCACTGTAACACTCTGATATACACCACACCCCTCACTATAACACTCTGATATACCCCACACCCCTCACTGTAACACTGTGATATACCCCACAACCCTCACTGTAACACTCTGATATACGCCACACCCTTCACTGTAACACTGTGATATACCCCACAGCCCTCACTGTGACACTCTGATATACCCCACACCCCTCACTGTGACACTCTGATATACCCCACACCCCTCACTGTGACACTCTGATATACCCCACGTCCCTCACTGTGACACTCTGATATACCCCACGTCCCTCACTGTAACACTCTGATATACCCCACGTCCCTCACTGTGACACTCTGATATACCCCACACCCCTCACTGTAACACTGTGATATACCCCACACCCCTCACTGTGACTCTCTGATATACCCCACACCCCTCACTGTGACACTGATATACCCCACACCCCTCACTGTAACACTCTGATATACCCCACAACCCTCTCTGTGACACTCTGATATACCCCACGTCCCTCACTGTAACACTCTGATATACCCCACACCCCTCACTGTAACACTGTGATATACCCCACACCCCTCACTGTGACACTCTGATATACCCCACACCCCTCACTGTAACACTGTGATATACCCCACACCCCTCACTGTGACACTCTGATATACCCCACACCCCTCACTGTAACACTGTGATATACCACACACCCCTCACTGTGACACTCTGATATACCCCACACCCCTCACTGTGACACTCTGATATACCCCACGTCCCTCACTGTGACACTCTGATATACCCCACACCATACACTGTAATAGTCTGATATACCCCACGTCCCTCACTGTGACACTCTCATATACCCCACACCATACACTGTAATACACTGATATACCCCACGTCCCTCACTGTGACACTCTGATATACCCCACACCATACACTGTAATACTCTGATATACCCCACGTCCCTCACTGTAACACACTGATATACCCCACACCCCTCACTGTAACACTGTGATATACCCCACACCACTCACTGTAACACTGATATACCCCACACACCCCTCACTGTAACACTCTGACATACCCCACACCCCTCACTGTAACACTCTGATATACCCCACAACCCTCACTATAACACACTGATATACCCCACACCCCTCACTGTAACACTGATATACCCCACACACCTCACTGTAATACTCTGATATACCCCACGTCCCTCACTGTGACACTCTGATATACCCCACACCCCTCACTGTAATACTCTGATATACCCCACGTCCCTCACTGTGACACTCTGATATACCCCACGTCCCTCACTGTGACACTCTGATATACCCCACACCATACACTGTAACACTGATATACCCCACACACCCCTCACTGTAACACTCTGACATACCCCACACCCCTCACTGAAACACTGATATACCCCACACCCCTCACTGTAACACTGATATACCCCACACACCCCTCACTGTGACACTCTGATATACCCCACGTCCCTCACTGTAACACTCTGACATACCCCACACCACTCACTGTAACACTGATATACCCCACACACCCCTCACTGTAACACTCTGACATACCCACACCCTCACTGAAATACTCTGATATACCCACACCCTCACTGTAACACGCTGATATACCCCACACCCCTCACTGTAACACTCTGATATACCCCACACCCCTCACTGTAACACTCTGATATACCCCACACCCCTCACTGTAACACTCTGATATACCCCACACCCCTCACAGTAACACACTGATATACCCCACACCCCTCACTGTAACACTCTGATATACCCCACACCCTCACTGTAACACTCTGATATATACCCCACGCACCCCTCACTGTAACACTCTGATATACCCCACACCCTCACTGTATATACCCCACACCCTCACTGTGACACTCTGATATACCCACACCCTCACTGTAACACTCTGATATACCCCACACCCCTCACTGTAACACTCTGATATACCCACACCCCTCACTGTAACACTCTGATATACCCCACACCCCTCACTGTAACACTCTGATATACCCCACACCCCTCACTGAAACACTGATATACCCCACACCCCTCACTGTAACACTCTGATATACCCCACACCCCTCACTGTGACACGCTGATATACCCCACACCCCTCACTCTAACACTGTGATATACACCACACCCCTCACTGTAACACTGTGATATACACCACATCCCTCACTGTAACACTCTGATATACCCCACACCCCTCACTGTAACACTCTGATATACCCCACACCCCTCACTGTAACACTCTGATATACCCGACACCCCTCACTGTAACACTCTGATATACCCCACACCCCTCACTGTAACACTCTGATATACCCCACACCCCTCACTGTAACACTGTGATATACCCCACACACCTCACTGTGACACTCTGATATACCCCACACCCCTCACTGTAACACTCTGATATACCCCACGTCCCTCACTGTGACACTCTCATATACCCCACACCCCTCACTGTAACACTCTGATATATCCCACACCCCTCACTGTGACACTCTGATATATCCCACGCCCCTCACTGTGACACTCTGATATACCCCACGTCCCTCACTGTGACACTCTGATATACCCCACACCCCTCACTGTAACACTCAGATATAGCCCACGTCCCTCACTGTAACACTCTGATATACCCCACACCACTCACTGTAACACTCTGATATACCCCACACCCCTCACTGTGACACTCTGATATACCCCACACCATACACTGTAACACTCTGATATACCCCACGTCCCTCACTGTAACACTCTGATATACCCCACATCCCTCACTGTAACACTCTGATATACCACACCCCTCACTGTAACACACTGATATGCCCCACACCCCTCACTGTAACACTCTGATATACCCCACACCCCTCACTGTAACACTCTGATATACCCCACACCCCTCACTGTACCACTCTGATATAACCCACACCCCTCACTGTAACACTGATATACCCCACACCCCTCACTGTAACACTCTGATATACCCCACACCCCTTACTGTAACACTCTGATATACCCCACGTCCCTCACTGTAACACTCTGATATACCCCACACCCCTCACTGTAACACTCTGATATACCCCACACCCCTCAGTGTAACACTCTGATATACCCCAAACCCCTCACTGTAACACTTTGATATACCCCACACCCCACAGTGTAACACTCTGATATACCCCGCACCACTCACTGTAACACACTGATATGCCCCACACCCCTCACTGTAACACTCTGATATACCCCACGTCCCTCACTGTAACACTCTGATATACCCCACACCCCTCAATGTAACACTCTGATATACCCCACACCCCTCACTGTAACACTCTGATATACCCCACACCCCTCACTGTAACACTGATATACCCCACACCCCTCACTGTAACACTCTGATATACCCCACACCCCTCACTGTAACTCTCTGATATACCCCACACCCCTCATTGTAACACACTGATATACCGCACACCCCTCACTGTAACACACTGATATACCCCACACCCCTCACTGTAACACTCTGATATACCCCACACCCCTCACTGTAACACTCTGATATACCCCACGTCCCTCACTGTAACACTCTGATATACCCCACACCCCTCACTGTGACACTCTGTTATACCCCACACCCCTCACTGTAACACTCTGGTATACCCCACACCCCTCACTGTAACACTCTGATATACCCCACACCCCTCACCGTAACACTGTGATATAGCCCACACCCCTCACTGTAACACTCTGATATATCCCACACTCCTCACTGTGACACTCTGATATACCCCACACCCCTCACTGCAACACTCTGATATACCCCACACCCCTCACTGTAACACTCTGATATACCCCACACCCCTCACTGTAACACTGTGATATGCCCCACACCCCTCACTGTGACACTCTGATATACCCCACACCCCTCACTATAACACTCTGATATAACCCACACCCCTCAGTGTAACACTCTGATATACCCCACACCCCTCACTGTAACACTGTGATATTCCCCACACCCCTCAATGTAACACTGTGATATACCCCACACCCCTGAATGTAACAGTCTGATGTACCCCACGTCCCTCACTGTAACACTGTGATATACCCCACACCCCTCAATGTAACACTCTGATATACCCCACACCCCTCACTGTAACACTCTGATATACCCCACACCCCTCAATGTAACACTCTGATATACCCCACACCCCTCACTGTCACACTCTGATATACTCCACACCCCTCACTGTAACACTCTGATATACCCCACACCCCTCACTGTAACACTCTGATATACCCCACACCCATCACTGTAACACTCTGATATATCCCACACCCCTCACTGTAACACTCTGATATACCCCACACCCCTCACTGTAACTCTCTGATATACCCCACACCCCTCACTGTAACTCTCTGATATACCCCACACCCCTCACTGTAACACTCATATACCCCACACCCCTCACTGTAACACTCTGATATACCCCACACCCCTCACTGTAACACTCTGACATACCCCACACCCCTCACTGTAACACTGATATACCCCACACCCCTCACTATAACACTCTGATATACCCCACACCCCTCACTGTAACACTCTGACATACCCCACAACAGTGACTGTAACACTGATATACACCAAACACCTCAATCTAACACTCTGATATACCCCACACCACTCACTGTAACACTCTGATATACCCCACACCCCTCACTGTAACACTCTGATATACCCCACACCCCTCACTGTGACACTCTGATATACCCCACACCCCTCACTGTAACACTCTGGTATACCCCACACCCCTCACTGTAACACTCTGATATACCCCACACCCTCACTGTAACACTCTGATATACCCCACACCCCTCACTGTAACACTCTGATATATCCCACACTCCTCACTGTGACACTCTGATATACCCCACACCCCTCACTGCAACACTCTGATATACCCCACACCCCTCACTGTAACACTCTGATATACCCCACACCCCTCACTGTAACACTGTGATATGCCCCACACCCCTCACTGTGACACTCTGATATACCCCACACCCCTCACTATAACACTCTGATAGAACCCACACCCCTCTCTGTAACACTCTGATATACCCCACACCCCTCACTGTAACACTGTGATATTCCCCACACCCCTCAATGTAACACTGTGATATACCCCACACCCCTGAATGTAACAGTCTGATGTACCCCACGTCCCTCACTGTAACACTGTGATATACCCCACACCCCTCAATGTAACACTCTGATATACCCCACACCCCTCACTGTAACACTCTGATATACCCCACACCCCTCAATGTAACACTCTGATATACCCCACACCCCTCACTGTCACACTCTGATATACTCCACACCCCTCACTGTAACACTCTGATATACCCCACACCCATCACTGTAACACTCTGATATATCCCACACCCCTCACTGTAACACTCTGATATACCCCACACCCCTCACTGTAACTCTCTGATATACCCCACACCCTCACTGTAACACTCTGATATACCCCACACCCCTCACTGTAACACTCTGATATACCCCACACCCCTCACTGTAACACTCTGATATACCCCACACCCCTCACTGTAACACTCTGACATACCCCACACCCCTCACTGTAACACTGATATACCCCACACCCCTCACTGTAACACTCTGATATACCCCACACCCCTCACTGTAACACTCTGACATACCCCACAACAGTCACTGTAACACTGATATATCCCACACCGCTCACTGTAACACTCTGATATACCCCACACCACTCCCTGTAACACTGATATACCCCACACCCCTCACTGTAACACTCTGATATACCCCACACACCCCTCACTGTAACACTCTGACATACCCCACACCCCTCACTGTAACACTCTGATATACCCCACACCCCTCACTGTAACACTCTGATATACCCCACACCCCTCACTGTAACACTGATATAACCCACGCCCCTCACTGTAACACTCTGACATACCCCACACCCCTCACTGTAACACTGATATACCCCACACACCTCACTGTGACACTCTGATATACCCCACACCCCTCACTGTAACACTGTGATATACACCACACCCCTCACTGTAACACTGTGATATACACCACACCCCTCACTGTAACACTCTGATATACCCCACACCCCTCACTGTAACACTCTGATATACCCCACACCCCTCACTGTAACACTCTGATATACCCCACACCCCTCACTGTAACACTCTGATATACCCCACACCCCTCACTGTAACACTCTGATATACCCCACACCCCTCACTGTAACACTCTGATATACCCCACACCCCTCACTGTAACACTCTGATATACCCCACACACCTCACTGTAACACTCTGATATACCCCACACCCCTCACTGTAACACTCTGAGAAACCCCACAGCCCTCACTATAACACTCGGATAAAACCCACACCCCTCACTGTAACACTCTGATATACCCCACACCACTCACTGTAACACTCTGATATACCCCACACCCCTCACTGTAACACACTGATATACCCCACGTCCCTCACTGTAACACTCTGATATACCCCACACCCCTCACTGTAACACACTGACATACCCCACACCCCTCACTGTAACACTGATATACCCCACGTCCCTCACTGTAACACTCTGATATACCCCACACCCCTCACTGTAACACACTGAAATACCCCACACCCCTCACTGTAACACACTGATATAGCCCACACCCCTCACTGTAACACACTGATACAGCCCACACCCCTCACTGTAACACACTGACATACCCCACACCCCTGACTGTAACACTGATATACCCCACACCCCTCACTGTAACACACTGATATACCCCACACCCCTCACTGTAACACTCTGATATACCCCACACCCCACACTGTAACACTCTGACATACCCCACACCCCTCACTGTAACACTGATATACCCCACACACCTCACTGTAACACTGTGATATACCCCACACCCCTCACTGTAACACTCTGATATACCCCACACCCCTCACTGTAACACACTGATATACCCCACACACCTCACTGTAACACTCTGATATACCCCACACCCCACACTGTAACACTCTGATATACCTCACACCCCTCACTGTAACACTCTGATATATCCCACACCCCTCACTGTAACACTCTGATATACCCCACACCCCTCACTGTAACACTCTGATATATCCCACACCCCTCTCTGTAACACTCTGATATACTCCACACTCCTCACTGTAACACTCTGATATACCCCACGTCCCTCACTGTAACACTCTGATATACCCCACACCCCTCACTGTAACACTCTGATATAACCCACACACCCCTCACTGTAACACTCTGATATACCCCACACCCCTCACTGTAACACTCTGATATACCCTACACACCCCTCACTGTAACACTCTGATATACCCCACACCCCTCACTGTAACACGCTGATATACCCCACATCCCTCAATGTAACAATCTGATATACTCCACACCCCTCACTGTAACACTCTGATATACCCCACACCCCTCACTGTAACACTCTGATATACCCCACATCCCTCACTGTAACACGCTGATATACCCCACACCCCTCACTGTAACACTCTGATATACCCCACACCCCTCACTGTAACACGCTGATATACCCCACGTCCCTCACTGTAACACTCTGATATACCCCACACCCCTCACTGTAACACTCTGATATATCCCACACCCCTCACTGTACCACTCTGATATAGTCCACACCCCTCACTGTAACACATTGACATACCCCACACCCCTCACTGTAACACTGATATACCCCACACACCTCACTGTAACACTCTGATATACCCCACACTCCTCACTGTAACACTCTGATATACCCCACACCCCTCACTGTAACACACTGATATACCCCACACACCTCACTCTAACACTCTGATATACCCCACACCCCTCACTGTAACACACTGATATACCCCACGCCCCTCACTGTAACACTCTGATATACCCCACACCCCACACTGTAACACTCTGATATACCCCACACCCCACACTGTAACACTCTGATATACCCCACACCCCTCACTGTAACACTCTGATATATCCCACACCCCTCACTGTAACACTCTGATATACCCCACACCCCTCACTGTAATACTCTGATATACCCCACACACCCCTCACTGTAACACTGATATATCCCACACCCCTCACTGTAACACTCTGATATACTCCACACTCCTCACTGTAACACTCTGATATATCCCACGTCCCTCACTGTAACACTCTGATATACCCCACACCCCTCACTGTAACACTCTGATATACCCCACACACCCCTCACTGTCACACTGTGATATACTCCACACTCCTCACTGTAACACTCTGATATACCCCACACCCATCACTGTAACACTCTGATATACCCCACACCCCTCACTGTAACACTCTGATATACCCCACGTCCCTCACTGTAACACTCTGATATACCCCACACCCCTCACTGTAACACGCTGATATACCCCACATCCCTCACTGTAATAGTCTGATATACCCCACACCCCTCACTGTAACACTCTGATATACCCCACACCCCTCACTGTAACATGCTGATATACCCCACATCCCTCACTGTAACACTCTGATATACCCCACACCCCTCACTGTAACACTCTGATATACCCCACACCCCTCACTGTAACACTCTGATATACCCCACATCCCTCACTGTAATACGCTGATATACCCCACACCCCTCACTGTAACACTCTGATATACCCCACACCCCTCACTGTAACACGCTGATATACCCCACGTCCCTCACTGTAACACTCTGATATACCCCACGTCCGTCACTGTAACACTCTGATATATCCCACACCCCTCACTGTAACACTCTGATATACTCCACACCCCTCACTGTAACACTCTGATATACCCCACACCCCTCACTGTAACACTCTGATATAACCCACACCCTTCACTGTAACACTCTGATATACTCCACACCCCTCACTGTAACACTCTGATATACCCCACACCCCTCACTGTAACACACTGATATACCCCACACCCCTCACTGTAACACTCTGATATACCCCACACCCCTCACTGTAACACACTGATATACCCCACGTCCCTCACTGTAACACTCTGATATACCCCACACCCCTCACTGTAACACACTGATATACCCCACGTCCCTCACTGTAACACTCTGATATACCCCACACCCCTCACTGTAACACACTGATATATCCCACACCCCTCACTGTAACACTCTGATATACCCCTCACCCCTCACTGTAACACACTGATATACCCCACGTCCCTCACTGTAACACACTGATATATCCCACACCCCTCACTGTAACACTCTGATATACCCCTCACCCCTCACTGTAACACTCTGATATACCCCACGTCCCTCCCTGTGATGCTCTGATATTTGAAAAGGCTAATTTGGAGACTACTAGTACATGGAAATGGGTCACTGATCAGCCACAAGATCGTTCCATTGGGACAATTATTCCTGGGCAGAAAGGCCTGCTGTGATTTTGGGGACCTGGGGACCCTGGTCGTCTGTCCTCTTCTCCGCCGCACTGTCTGCTCGTTGCATGTTGTGTCGTCACTGGTGTCTGTCCTTTGTCTCTCTCTCTGTAGGTGATGCTGAGGAATCCTGCACCTACCTCAGTCCGCGTGTTGTCATCTTCGGTATGTATCTATCCACAGCCTCATAGACACCTGTCCTCCCCCTCTACACTCCGTCCCCATCAAACACTCCCAGGACAGGTACAGCACGGGGTTAGATACAGAGTAATTCTCATTCTACACTGTCCCAATCTAACACTCCCAGGACAGCTACAACACGGGGTGAGATACAGAGAAAATCTCCCTCTACACTGTCCCCATCAAACACTCCCAGGACAGGTACAGCACGATGTTAGATACAGAGTAAATCTCCCTCTACACTCCGTCCCCATCAAACACTCCCAGGACAGGGACAGCACGGGGTTAGATACAGAGTAAATCTCCCTCCACACTGTCCCCATCAAACACTCACAGGACAGGTACAGCACGGCGTTAGATACAGAGTAAAGCTCCCTCTACACCGTCCCCATCAAACACTCCCAGGACAGGTACAGCACGGGGTTAGATACAGAGTAAATCTCCCTCTACACTGTCCCCATCAAACACTCCCAGGACAGGTACAGCATGGGGTTAGATACAGAGTAAATCTCCCTCTACACTGTCCCCATCAAACACTCCCAGGACAGGTACAGCACGGGGTTAGATACAGAGTAAATCTCCCTCTACACTGTCCCCAACAAACACTCCCAGGGCAGGTACAGCACGGGGTTAGATACAGAGTAAATCTCCCTCTACACTGTCCCCATCAAACGCTCCCAGGACAGGTACAGCACGGGGTTAGATACAGAGTAAATTTCCCTCCACACTGTCCCCATCAAACACTCCCAGGACAGGTACAGCACGGGGTTAGGTACAGAGTAAATCTCCCTTTACACTGTCCCCATCAAACACTCCCAGGACAGGTATAGCACGGGGTTAGATACAGAGTAAATCTCCCTCTACACTGTCCCCATCAAACACTCCCAGGACAGGTACAGCACGGGGTTAGATACAGAGTAAAGCTCCCTCTACACTGTCCCCATCAAACACTCCCAGGACAGGTACAGCACGGGGTTAGATACAGAGTAAAGCTCCCTCTACACTGTCCCCATCAAACACTCCCAGGACAGGTACAGCACAGGGTTAGATACAGAGTAAATTTCCCTCCACACTGTCCCCATCAAACACTCCCAGGACAGGTACAGGACGAGATTGGTTAGTTTCTCCAGAGCCCCACACATATTCTCGATTCCCAGATTCGAGGAGACTGGGTTCTCTGCAGTTACTTTCCCTCAGTCTCTGGAAACCCTGCTCTCTGATTCCTCATGCATCAGCTCTGAGATGAAATCCTCCTGTACCGTCAGCACTGCCCATGTCTGTCTTTGTTCTCTCTCTATCTTCTTGCTTCGTGTATCTCTATCCAGCTCTCTACATCTCCCTCGTGATTTGACCCACATTCTGTGCATCATCCTCTGTCTCTCGGTATTTGGTTCTCATCCTTCTGTGCAGCCTCTCTTGTTTTGTGTCTCCTTCATGCCCAAGCTATCTCCCTCACTCTCCCTCCCTTTCACTGTCTCTGTTTTGCTCATTCTGACACCCGCTTGTCTGTATGCGTCTCATTCGATCCCTTTGTGTCTCGATGTCTCCCTGTCTCCCTCTCTCTCTCTCTGACACCCTGGTCACTCACTCTCTCTCTCTCTCTCACTGACTCCCTGCTCACTCTCTCTCTCTCTCTCACTCTGACTCCCTGCTCACTCTCTCTCTCTCTCACTCTCTCTCTCTCTGACTCCGTGCTCACTCACTCTTTCTCTCTCTCTCTCTCACTGACTCCCTGCTCACCCCCACTCTCTCTCTCTCTCACTAACTCCCTGCTCACTCATTCTCTCTCTCTCTAACTCCCTACTCACTCTCTCTCTCACAGACTACCTGCTCACTCTCTCTCTCTCTTAGTGACTCCCAGCTCACTCTCTCTCTCTCACGTTGACTCCCTACTCACTCTCTCTCTCACTAACTCCCTGCTCACTCTCTCTCTCTCACTGTCTCCCTGCTCACTCTCTCTCTCTCTCTCTCACTGACTCCCTGCTCACTCTCTCTCTCTCACTCACTGACTCCTGGCTCAATCACTCTCTCTCTCTCTATCTCTCTCATTGACTCCCTGCACACTCTCTCTCTCTCTCACTGACGCCCGGCTCACTCTCTCTCTCTCTCTCAGTGACTCCCTGCTCACTCTCTCTCTCTCTCTCACTCAGTGACTCCCTGCTCACTCTCTTTCTCTCTCTCACTGAATCCCTGCTCATTCTCTCTCTCTCTCTGACTCGCTGCTCACTCACTCTCTCTCTCTCACTGACTCCCTGCTCACTCTCTCTCTCTCTCTCACTGACTCGCTGCTCACTCACTCTCTCTCTCTCACTGACTCCCGGCTCACTCTCTCTCTCTCTCTCATTGACTCCCTGCTCACTCTCTCTCTCTCTCACTGACTCCCTGCTCACTCTCTCTCTCTCTCTCACTGACTCCCTGCTCACTCTCTCTCTCTCTCTCACTGACTCCCTGCTCACTCTCTCTCTTTCTCTCACTCACTGCCTCCCTGCTCACTCACTCTCTTTCTCTCACTAACTCCCTGCTCACTCTCTCTCTCTCTCTCTCACTGACTCCCTGCTCACTCTCTCTCTCTCTGTCTCTCACTGACTCCCTGCTCATTCTCTCTCTCTCTCTCACTGATTCGCTGCTCACTCTCTCTATCTCTCTCACTGACTCCCTGCTCACTCTCTCTATCACTCTCTCTCTCTCTGACTCCCTGCTCACTCACTCTCTCTCTCTCTCTCACTCACTGACTCCCTGCTCACCCCATCTCTCTCTCTGTCACTAAATCCCTGCTCAATCTCTCTCTCTCACTGACTCCCTGCTCACTCTCTCTCTCACTAAGTCCCTGCACACTCTCTCTCTCTCACTAACTCCCTGCTCACTCTATCTCTCTCACAGACAGCCTGCTCAATCTCTCTCTCTCTCTTGCTCTCTCTCACACTGTCTCCCTGCTCACTCTCTCTCTCTCTCACACTGACTTCCTGCTCACTCTCTCTCTCTCTCTCTCACTGACTCCCGCGTTGCTCACTCTCTCTCTCTCTCTCTCACTGACACCCTGCTCACTCTCTCTCTCTCAAAGACTCCCTGCTCTCTCTCTCTAACTAACTCCCTGCATACTCTCTCTCTCTCTCACTGACCCCCTGCTCACTCTCTCTCTCTCACTGACTCCCTGCTCAATCTCTCTCTCTCACTGACTCCCTGCTCACACTCTCTCTCTCTCTCTCTCTAACTCCCTGCTCACTCTCTCTCTCTTTCTCACTGACTCCCTGCTCACTCTCTTTCTCTCACTGACTCCCTGCTCACTCTCTCTCTTTCTCACTGACTCCCTGCTCAATCTCTCACTCTCTCTCACTGACTCCCGGCTCACTCTCTCTCTCACTCACTGACTCCCTGCTCACTCTCTCTCTCTCTCTCACTCACTGACTCCCTGCTCACTCTCTCTCTCTCTCTCTCACTCACTGACTCCCTGCTCACTCTCTCACTTTCTCTCACTCACTGCCTCCCTGCTCACTCACTCTCTTTCTCTCACTGACTCCCTGCTCACTCTCTCTCTCACTGACTCCCTGCTCACTCTCTCTCTCACTGACTCCCTGCTCACTCTCTCTCTCTCTCTCACTGACTCCCTGCACACTCACTCTCTCCCTCTCACTGACTCCCTGCTCACTCTCTCTCTCTCAGTCACTGCCTCCCTGCTCACTCTCTCTCTCTCTCACTGACTCCCTGCTCAGTCTCTCTCTCTCTCTCACTGAGTCCCTGCTCAATCTCTCTCTCTCCCTCTGACTCCCTGCTCACTCTCTCTCTCTCACTGACTCCCTGCTCACTCTCTCTCTCTCTCACTGACTCCCTGCTCTCTCTCTCACTTACTCCCTGCTCACTCTCTCTCTGTAACTGACTCCCTGCTCACTCTCTCTCTCTCTCTCACTGACTCCCGGCTCACTCTCTCTCTCTCTCTCTCACTCTCTCTCATTGACTCCCTGCTCACTCTCTCTCTCTCTCTCTCACTGACTCCCTGCTCAATCTCTCTCTCACTGACAGGCTGCTCAATCTCTCTCTCTCTCACTGACTCCTTGCTCACTCTCTCTCTCTCTCTCTCTCTCACTGACTCGCTGCTCACTCTCTCTCTCTCACTGACTCGCTGCTCACTCTCTCTCTCTCTCTCTCTCATTGACTCCCTGCTCACTCTCTCTCTCCCTCTCTCTGACTCGCTGCTCACTCTCTCTCTCACTGACTCCCTGCTCAGTCTCTCTCTCACTCTCTCTCTCTCTCTCTCTCACTGACTCCTTGCTCAGTCTGTCTCTCACTCTCTCTCTCTCTCCCACTGACTCCCTGCTCACTCTCTCTCTCACTTACTCCCTGCTCACTCACTCTCTCTCTCTCTCTCTCATTGACTCCCTGCTCACTCCCTCTCTCTCTCTCACTGACTCCCTTCTCACTCTCTCTCATTCACTGACTCCCGGCTCACTCTCGCTCTCTCTCTCACTGACTCCCTGCTCACTCTCCCTCTCTCTCTCTCTCTCACTCTCTCTCTCTCTCTCTCACTCACTCACTGACTCCCTGCTCACTCTCTTTCTCTCTCTCAATGACTCCCTGCTCACTCTCTCTCTCCCTCTCTCTGACTCGCTGCTCACTCACTCTCTCTCTCTCACTCACTGCCTCCCTGCTCACTCTCTCTCTCTCTCTCTCACTGACTCGCTGCTCACTCTCTCTCTCTCACTGACTCCCTGCACAGTCTCTCTCTCTCTCTCTCTCTCTCTCTCTCACTGACACCCTGCTCACTCTCTCTCTCTCTCTCACTGACTCGCTGCTCACTCTCTCTCTCTCTCTCTCTCACTGACTCGCTTCTCACTCTCTCTCTCTCTCACTGACTTCCGGCTCACACTCTCTCTCTCTCTCTCTCTCTCATTGACTCCCGGCTCACTCTCTCTCTCTCTCTCTCTCACTGACTCCCTTCTCACTCTCTCTCATTCACTGACTCCCGGCTCACTCTCGCTCTCTCTCTCACTGACTCCCTGCTCACTCTCTTTCTCTCTCTCACTCTCTCACTCACTGACTCCCTGCTCACTCTCTTTCTCTCTCTCAATGACTCCCTGCTCACTCTCTCTCTCCCTCTCTCTGACTCGCTGCTCACTCTCTCTCACTGACTCCCTGCTCAGTCTCTCTCTCACTCTCTCTCTCTCTCTCTCACTGACTCCCTGCTCTCTCTCTTTCTCTCTCTCACTGACTCCCTGCTCAGTCTCTCTCTCACTCTCTCTCACTGACTCCCTGCTCACTCTCTCTCTCAGTGACTCCCTGCTCACTCACTCTCTCTCTCTCTCTCATTGACTCCCTGCTCACTCCCTCTCTCTCTCTCACTGACTCCCTTCTCACTCTCTCTCATTCACTGACTCCCGGCTCACTCTCGCTCTCTCTCTCACTGACTCCCTGCTAACTCTCCCTCTCTCTCTCTCTCTCACTCTCTCTCTCTCTCTCTCTCTCACTCACTGACTCCCTGCTCACTCTCTTTCTCTCTCTCAATGACTCCCTGCTCAGTCTCTCTCTCACTCTCTGTCTCTCTATCTCACTGACACCCTGCTCACTCTCTCTCTCTCTCTCTCACTGACTCGCTGATCACTCTCTCTCTCTCTCACTGACTCCCTGCTCACTCACTCTCTCTCTCTCACTCACTGCCTCCCTGCTCACTCACTCTCTCCCTCTCACTGCCTCCCTGCTCACTCTCTCTCTTTCAGTCACTGCCTCCCTGCTCACACTCTCTCTCTCTCACTGACTCCCTGCTCAGTCTCTCTCTCTCTCTCACTGAGTCCCTGCTCAATCTCTCTCTCTCCCTCTGACTCCCTGCTCACTCTCTCTCTCTCACTGACTCCCTGCTCACTCACTCTCTCATCTCTCTCACTGACTCCATGCTCACTCTCTCTCTCTCTCACTGACTCCCTGCTCTCTCTCTCACTTACTCCCTGCTCACTCTCTCTCTCTAACTGACTCCCTGCTCACTCTCTCTCTCTCTCTCTCACTGACTCACTGCTCACTCTCTCTCTCTCTCTCTCTCTCACTGACTCGCTGCTCACTCTCTCTCTCTCTCTCACTGACTCGCTGCTCACTCTCTCTCTCTCTCTCTCTCATTGACTCCCTGCTCACTCTCTCTCTCCCTCTCTCTGACTCGCTGCTCACTCTCTCTCTCACTGACTCCCTGCTCAGTCTCTCTCTCACTCTCTCTCTCTCTCTCTCTCTCACTGACTCCTTGCTCAGTCTGTCTCTCACTCTCTCTCTCTCTCTCACTGACTCCCTGCTCACTCTCTCTCTCACTTACTCCCTGCTCACTCACTCTCTCTCTCTCTCTCTCATTGACTCCCTGCTCACTCCCTCTCTCTCTCTCACTGACTCCCTTCTCATTCTCTCTCATTCACTGACTCCCGGCTCACTCTCGCTCTCTCTCTCACTGACTCCCTGCTCACTCTCCCTCTCTCTCTCTCTCTCTCTCACTCTCTCTCTCTCTCTCACTCACTCACTGACTCCCTGCTCACTCTCTTTCTCTCTCTCAATGACTCCCTGCTCACTCTCTCTCTCCCTCTCTCTGACTCGCTGCTCACTCACTCTCTCTCTCTCACTCACTGCCTCCCTGCTCACTCTCTCTCTCTCTCTCTCACTGACTCGCTGCTCACTCTCTCTCTCTCACTGACTCCCTGCACAGTCTCTCTCTCTCTCTCTCTCTCTCTCTCTCACTGACACCCTGCTCACTCTCTCTCTCTCTCTCACTGACTCGCTGCTCACTCTCTCTCTCTCTCTCTCACTGACTCGCTTCTCACTCTCTCTCTCTCTCACTGACTTCCGGCTCACACTCTCTCTCTCTCTCTCTCTCTCTCTCTCATTGACTCCCGGCTCACTCTCTCTCTCTCTCTCTCTCTCACTGACTCCCTTCTCACTCTCTCTCATTCACTGACTCCCGGCTCACTCTCGCTCTCTCTCTCACTGACTCCCTGCTCACTCTCCCTCTCTCTCTCTCACTCTCTCACTCACTGACTCCCTGCTCACTCTCTTTCTCTCTCTCAATGACTCCCTGCTCACTCTCTCTCTCCCTCTCTCTGACTCGCTGCTCACTCTCTCTCACTGACTCCCTGCTCAGTCTCTCTCTCACTCTCTCTCTCTCTCTCTCACTGACTCCCTGCTCAGTCTCTCTCTCACTCTCTCTCACTGACTCCCTGCTCAGTCTCTCTCTCACTCTCTCTCACTGACTCCCTGCTCACTCTCTCTCTCAGTGACTCCCTGCTCACTCACTCTCTCTCTCTCTCTCATTGACTCCCTGCTCACTCCCTCTCTCTCTCTCACTGACTCCCTTCTCACTCTCTCTCATTCACTGACTCCCGGCTCACTCTCGCTCTCTCTCTCACTGACTCCCTGCTAACTCTCCCTCTCTCTCTCTCTCTCACTCTCTCTCTCTCTCTCTCTCTCACTCACTGACTCCCTGCTCACTCTCTTTCTCTCTCTCAATGACTCCCTGCTCAGTCTCTCTCTCACTCTCTGTCTCTCTATCTCACTGACACCCTGCTCACTCTCTCTCTCTCTCTCTCACTGACTCGCTGCTCACTCTCTCTCTCTCTCACTGACTCCCTGCTCACTCACTCTCTCTCTCTCACTCACTGCCTCCCTGCTCACTCACTCTCTCCCTCTCACTGCCTCCCTGCTCACTCTCTCTCTTTCAGTCACTGCCTCCCTGCTCACACTCTCTCTCTCTCACTGACTCCCTGCTCAGTCTCTCTCTCTCTCTCACTGAGTCCCTGCTCAATCTCTCTCTCTCCCTCTGACTCCCTGCTCACTCTCTCTCTCTCACTGACTCCCTGCTCACTCACTCTCTCATCTCTCTCACTGACTCCATGCTCACTCTCTCTCTCTCTCACTGACTCCCTGCTCTCTCTCTCACTTACTCCCTGCTCACTCTCTCTCTCTAACTGACTCCCTGCTCACTCTCTCTCTCTCTCTCTCACTGACTCACTGCTCACTCTCTCTCTCTCTCTCTCTCTCACTGACTCGCTGCTCACTCTCTCTCTCTCTCTCACTGACTCGCTGCTCACTCTCTCTCTCTCTCTCTCTCATTGACTCCCTGCTCACTCTCTCTCTCCCTCTCTCTGACTCGCTGCTCACTCTCTCTCTCACTGACTCCCTGCTCAGTCTCTCTCTCACTCTCTCTCTCTCTCTCTCTCTCACTGACTCCTTGCTCAGTCTGTCTCTCACTCTCTCTCTCTCTCTCACTGACTCCCTGCTCACTCTCTCTCTCACTTACTCCCTGCTCACTCACTCTCTCTCTCTCTCTCTCATTGACTCCCTGCCCACTCCCTCTCTCTCTCTCACTGACTCCCTTCTCATTCTCTCTCATTCACTGACTCCCGGCTCACTCTCGCTCTCTCTCTCACTGACTCCCTGCTCACTCTCCCTCTCTCTCTCTCTCTCTCTCACTCTCTCTCTCTCTCTCACTCACTCACTGACTCCCTGCTCACTCTCTTTCTCTCTCTCAATGACTCCCTGCTCACTCTCTCTCTCCCTCTCTCTGACTCGCTGCTCACTCTCTCTCTCTCACTGACTCCCTGCACAGTCTCTCTCTCACTCTCTCTCTCTCTCTCTCTCACTGACACCCTGCTCACTGTCTCTCTCTCTCACTGACTCGCTGCTCACTCACTCTCTCTCTCTCACTCACTGCCTCCCTGCTCACTCTCTCTCTCTCTCTCTCACTGACTCGCTGCTCACACTCTCTCTCTCTCACTGACTTCCGGCTCACACTCTCTCTCTCTCTCTCTCATTGACTCCCGGCTCACTCTCTCTCTCTCACTCACTGCCTCCCTGCTCACTCTCTCTCTCTCTCTCACTGACTCCCTGCTCACTCCCTCTCTCTCTCTCACTCACTGCCTCCCTGCTCACTCACTCTCTCTCTCTCACTGACTCCCTGCTCACTCTCTCTCTCTCTCTCTCACTGACTCCCTACTCACTCACTCTCTCTCTCTCTCACTGACGCACTGCTCACTCTCTCTCTCTCACTGACTCCCTGCTCACTCCCTCTCTCTCTCTCACTCACTGCCTCCCTGCTCACTCACTCTCTCTCTCTCACTGACTCCCTGCTCACTCACTCTCTCTCTCACTGCCTCCCTGCTCACTCTCTCTCTCTCTCACTGACTCCCTGCTCACTCTCTCTCCCTCTCTCACTCACTGCCTCCCTGCTCAATCTCTCTCTCTCTCTGACTCCCTGCTCACTCTCTCTCTCTCACTGACTCCCTGCTCTCTCTCTCTCTCTCACTGACTCCCTGCTCACTCTCTCTCTCTCTCACTGACTCCCTGCTTACTCTCTCTCACTGATTCCCTGCTCTCTCTCTCACTTACTCCCTGCTCACTCTCTCTCTCTCTCTCACTGACTCCCTGCTCACTCTCTCTATCTCTCTCACTGACTCCCTGCTCACTCTCTATCTCTCTCACTGACTCCCTGCTCACTCTCTCTCTCTCAGTCACTGCCTCCCTGCTCACTCTCTCTCTCTCAGTCACTGACTCCCTGCTCAGTCTCTCTCTCTCTCTCACTGAGTCCCTGCTCAATCTCTCTCTCTCTCTCTGACTCCCTGCTCACTCTCTCTCTCTCTCACTGACTCCCTGCTCACTCTCTCTCTCTCTCACTGACTCCCTGCTCACTCTCTCTCTCTCTCTCTCACTGACTCCCTGCTCACTCTCTCTCTCTCTCACTGACTCCCTGCTCTCTCTCTCACTTACTCCCTGCTCACTCTCTCTCTCTAACTGACTCCCTGCTCACTCTCTCTCTCTCTCTCTCTCTCTCTCTCACTGACTCCCTGCTCACTCTCTATCTCTCTCACTGACTCCCTGCTCACTCTCTCTCTCTCAGTCACTGCCTCCCTGCTCACTCTCTCTCTCTCAGTCACTGACTCCCTGCTCAGTCTCTCTCTCTCTCACTGACTCCCTGCTCACTCTCTCTCTCTCTCTCTCACTGACTCCCTGCTCACTCTCTCTCTCTCTCACTGACTCCCTGCTCTCTCTCTCACTTACTCCCTGCTCACTCTCTCTCTCTAACTGACTCCCTGCTCACTCTCTCTCTCTCTCTCTCTCTCTCACTCTCTCTCATTGACTCCCTGCTCACTCTCTCTCTCTCTCTCACTGACTCCCTGCTCAATCTCTCTCTCTCTCTCTCACTGACTCCCTGTTCAATCTCTCTCTCTCTCTCTCACTGACTTCTTGCTCACTCACTCTCTCTCTCTCTCTCACTGACTCGCTGCTCACTCTCTCTCTCTCTCTCACTGACTTCTGGCTCACACTCTCTCTCACTCTCTCTCATTGACTACCTGCTCACTCTCTCTTTCTCTCTCACTGACTCCCTTCTCACTCTCTCTCACTCACTGACTCCCTGCTCACTCTCTTTCTCTCTCTTACTGACTCCCTGCTCACTCTCCCTCTCTCTCTCTCTCTCACTCACTGACTCCCTGCTCACACTCTTTCTCTCTCTCAATGACTCCCTGCTCACTCTCTCTCTCTCACTGACTCCCTGCTCAGTCTCTCTCTCACTCTCTCTCTCTCTCTCTCACTGATTCCCTGCTCACTCTCTCTCTCTCTCTCACTGACTCCCTGCTCACTCACTCTCTCTCTCTCTCACTGACGCCCTGCTCACTCTCTCTCTCTCACTGACTCCCTGCTCACTCTCTCTCTCTCTCTCACTCACTGCCTCCCTGCTCACTCTCTCTCTCTCTCTCTCTCACTGACTCCCTGTTCACTCTCTCTCTCTCTCACTGACTCCCTGCTCACTCTCTCTCTCTCTCTCACTGACTCCCTGCTCACTCTCTCTCTCTCTCACTGAATCCCTGCTCACTCTCTCTCTCTCTCACTGACGCCCTGCTCACTCTCTCTCTCTCACTGACTCCCTGCTCACTCCCTCTCTCTCTCTCTCTCACTGACTCCCTGTTCACTCTCTCTCTCTCTCACTGACTCCCTGCTCACTCTCTCTCTCTCTCTCACTGACTCCCTGCTCACTCTCTCTCTCTCACTGACTCCCGGCTCACTCTCTCTCTCTCTCACTCTCTCTCATTGACTCCCTGCTCACTCTCTCTCTCTCTCTCTCACTGACTCCTGGCTCACTCTCTTTCTCTCTCTCACTGACTCCCTGCTCACTCTCCCTCTCTCTCTCTCTCTCACTCTCTCTCTCTCTCACTCACTGACTCCCTGCTCACTCTCTTTCTCTCTCTCAATGACTCCCTGCTCACTCTCTCTCTCCCTCTCTCTGACTCGCTGCTCACTCTCTCTCTCTCACTGACTCCCTGCTCAGTCTCTCTCTCACTCTCTCTCTCTCTCTCTCTCTCACTGACTCCCTGCTCACTCTCTCACTCTCTCTCACTGACTCCCTGCTCACTCACTCTCTCTCTCTCCCACTGACGCCCTGCTCACTCTCTCTCTCTCTCTCACTCACTGCCTCCCTGCTCACTCTCGCTCTCTCTCTCTCACTGAACCCCTGCTCACTCTCTCTCTCTCTCACTGACGCCCTGCTCACTCTCTCTCTCTCTCACTCACTGCCTCCCTGCTCACTCTCTCTCTCTCTCTCACTGCCTCCCTGCTCACTCTCTCTCTCTCTCTCACTGACTCCCTGCTCACTCTCTCTCTCTCTTTCACTCACTGCCTCCCTGCTCACTCTCTCTCTCTCTCTCTCTCACTGACTCCCTGCTCACTCTCTCTCTCTCTCACTGAGTCCCTGCTCAATCTCTCTCTCTCTCTGACTCACTGCTCACTCTCTCTCTCTCTCTCAGTGACTCCCTGCTCACTCTCTCACTCTCTCTCACTGACTCCCTGCTCACTCTCTCTCTCACTGACTCCCTGCTCACTCTCTCACTTACTCCCTGCTCTCTCTCTCACTTACTCCCTGCTCACTCTCTCTCTCTCTCTCACTTACTCCCTGCTCTCTCTCTCACTTACTCCCTGCTCACTCTCTCTCTCTCTCTCTCACTGACTCACTGCTCACTCTCTCTCTCTCACTGACTCCCGGCTCACTCTCTCTCTCTCTCACTCTCTCTCATTGACTCCCAGCTCACTCTCTCTCTCTCTTCTCACTGACTCCCTGCTCACTCTCTCTCTCTCACTCTCTCTCATTGACTCCCTGCTCACTCTCTCTCTCTTCTCACTGACTCCCTGCTCACTCCCGCTTATTCACTGACTCCTGGCTCACTCTCGCTCTCTCTCACTCACTAACTCTCTACTCACTCTCTCTCTCTCTCACTGACTCCCTGCTCAGTCTCTCTCTCTCTCTCACTGACTCCCTGCTCACTCTCTCTCTCTCTCTCACTGACTCCCTGCTCTCTCTCTCTCTCTCTCTCACTGACTCCCTGCTCTCTCTCTCTCACTAACTCACTTCTCTCTCTCTCTCTCCCTCTTACTGACTCCCTGCTCTCTCTCTCTCTCTCTCTCACTGACTCCCTGCTCACTCTCTCTCTCTCACTGACTCCCTGCTCACTCTCTCTCTGTCTCACTGACTCCCTGCTCACTCTCTCTCTCTCTCTCACACACACTGCCTCCCTGCTCACTCTCTCTCTCTCTCTCTCTCACTGACTCCCTGCTCTCTCTCTCTCACTAGCTCACTTCTCTCTCTCTCTCTCCCTCTTACTGACTCGCCGCTCACTCTCTCTCTCTCTCTCACTGTCTCCCGGCTCATTCTCTCTCTCTCTCTCTCTCTCTCTCTCTCTCTCTCTCACTGACTCCCTGCTCTCTCTCTCTCTCTCACTGACTTCCAGCTCACACTCTCTCTCTCTCTCATTGACTCCCTGCTCACTCTCTCTCTCTCTCTCTCACTGACTCCCTTCTCACTCTCTCTCATTCACTGACTCCCGGCTCACTCTCGCTCTCTCTCTCTCTCTGACTCCCTGCTCACTCTCCCTCTCTCTCTCTCTCACTCTCTCTCCCGCTCTCACTCACTGACTCCCTGCTCACTCTCTCTCTCTCAATGACTCCCTGCTCACTCTCTCTCTCCCTCTCTCTGACTCGCTGCTCACTCTCTCTCTCTCACTGACTCCCTGCTCAGTCTCTCTCTCACTCTCTCTCTCTCTCTCTCACTGACACCCTGCTCACTCTCTCTGTCTCTCTCACTGACTCGCTGCTCACTCACTCTCTCTCTCTCACTGACTCCCTGCTCATTCTCTCTCTCTCACTGACTCCCTGCTCACTCTCTCTCTCTCTCTCACTGACTCCCTCACTCTCTCTCTCTCTCTCACTCACTGCCTCCCTGCTCACTCTCTCTCTCTCTCTCTCACTGACTCCCTGATCACTCTCTCTCTCTCTCTCACTGACTCCCTGCTCACTCCCTCTCTCTCTCTCACTAACTGCCTCCCTGCTCACTCTCTCTATCTCTCTCACTGACTCCCTGCTCACTCCCTCTCTCTCTCTCTCACTGCCTCCCTGCTCACTCTCTCTCTCTCTCACTGACTCCCGGCTCTCTCTCTCTCTCTCTCTCTCACTCACTGCCTCCCTGCTCAATCTCTCTCTCTCTCTCTCTGACTCCCTGCTCACTCTCTCTCACTGACTCCCTGCTCACTCTCTCTCTCACTGACTCCCTGCTCACTCTCTCTCTCTCTCTCACTGACTCCCTGCTCTCTCTCTCACTTACTCCCTGCTCACTCTCTCTCTCTCTCTCACTGACTCCCTGCTCACTCTCTCTATCTCTCTCACTGACTCCCTGCTCACTCTCTCTCTCTCAGTCACTGCCTCCCTGCTCACTCTCTCTCTCGCTGACTCCCTGCTCAGTCTCTCTCTCTCTCACTGACTCCCTGCTCTCTCTCTCACTTACTCCCTGCTCACTCTCTCTCTATCTCTCACTGACTCGCTGCTCACTCTGTCTCTCTCTCTCTCACTCACTGCCTCCCTGCTCACTCTCTCTCTCTCTCTCTCACTGACTCCCTGATCACTCTCTCTCTCTCTCTCACTGACTCCCTGCTCACTCCCTCTCTCTCTCTCACTAACTGCCTCCCTGCTCACTCTCTCTATCTCTCTCACTGACTCCCTGCTCACTCCCTCTCTCTCTCTCTCACTGCCTCCCTGCTCACTCTCTCTCTCTCTCTCACTCACTGCCTCCCTGCTCAATCTCTCTCTCTCTCTCTCTGACTCCCTGCTCACTCTCTCTCACTGACTCCCTGCTCACTCTCTCTCTCACTGACTCCCTGCTCACTCTCTCTCTCTCTCTCACTGACTCCCTGCTCTCTCTCTCACTTACTCCCTGCTCACTCTCTCTCTCTCTCTCACTGACTCCCTGCTCACTCTCTCTATCTCTCTCACTGACTCCCTGCTCACTCTCTCTCTCTCAGTCACTGCCTCCCTGCTCACTCTCTCTCTCTCATTGACTCCCTGCTCACTCCCTCTCTCTCTCTCTCTCACTGACTCCCTGCTCACTCTCTCTCTCTCTCACTGACTCACTGCTCACTCTCTCTCTCTCTCTCACTGACTCCCTGCTCACTCTCTCTCTCTCACTGACTCCCGGCTCACTCTCTCTCTCTCTCACTCTCTCTCATTGACTCTCTGCTCACTCTCTCTCTCTCTCTCTCACTGACTCCTGGCTCACTCTCTCTCTCTCTCTCACTGACTCCCTGCTCACTCTCTTTCTCTCTCTCACTGACTCCCTGCTCACTCTCCCTCTCTCTCTCTCTCTCACTCTCTCTCTCTCTCACTCACTGACTCCCTGCTCACTCTCTTTCTCTCTCTCAATGACTCCCTGCTCACTCTCTCTCTCCCTCTCTCTGACTCGCTGCTCACTCTCTCTCTCTCACTGACTCCCTGCTCAGTCTCTCTCTCACTCTCTCTCTCTCTCTCTCTCACTGACTCCCGGCTCACTCTCTCTCTCTCTCACTCTCTCTCATTGACTCCCTGCTCACTCTCTCTCACTCTCTCTCATTGACTCCCTGCTCACTCTCTCTCTCTCTCTCTCACTGACTCCCTGCTCACTCTCTCTCTCTCTCTCAGTGACTCCCTGCTCACTCACTCTCTCTCTCTCTCTCATTGACTCCCTGCTCACTCCCTCTCTCTCTCTCACTGACTCCCTTCTCACTCTCTCTCATTCACTGACTCCCGGCTCACTCTCGCTCTCTCTCTCACTGACTCCCTGCTCACTCTCCCTCTCTTTCTCTGTCTCTCACTCTCTCTCTCTCTCTCTAATTCACTGACTCCCTGCTCACTCTCTTTCTCTCTCTCAATGACTCCCTGCTCACTCTCTCACTCCCTCTCTCTGACTCGCTGCTCACTCTCTCTCACTGACTCCCTGCTCAGTCTCTCTCTCACTCTCTCTCTCTCCATCTCACTGACACCCTGCTCACTCTCTCTCTCTCTCTCACTGACTCGTTGCTCACTCTCTCTCTCTCTCACTGACTCCCTGCTCAATCCCTCTCTCTCTCTCACTCACTGCCTCCCTGCTCACTCACTCTCTCTCTCTCACTGACTCCCTGCTCACTCTCTCTCTCTCTCACTGACTCCCTGCTCACTCTCTCTCTCTCTCTCACTGACTCCCTGCTCACTCTCTCTCTCTCTCACTGACTCGCTGCTCACTCTCTCTCTCTCTCACTCTCTCTCACTGACTCCCTGCTCACTCTCTCTCTCTCTCTCACTGACTCCCTGCTCACTCTCTCTCTCTCACTGACTCCCGGCTCACTCTCTCTCTCTCTCACTCTCTCTCATTGACTCCCTGCTCACTCTCTCTCTCTCTCTCTCACTGACTCCTGGCTCACTCTCTCTCTCTCTCTCACTGACTCCCTGCTCACTCTCTTTCTCTCTCTCACTGACTCCCTGCTCACTCTCCCTCTCTCTCTCTCTCTCACTCTCTCTCTCTCTCACTCACTGACTCCCTGCTCACTCTCTTTCTCTCTCTCAATGACTCCCTGCTCACTCTCTCTCTCCCTCTCTCTGACTCGCTGCTCACTCTCTCTCTCTCACTGACTCCCTGCTCAGTCTCTCTCTCACTCTCTCTCTCTCTCTCTCTCACTGACTCCCGGCTCACTCTCTCTCTCTCTCACTCTCTCTCATTGACTCCCTGCTCACTCTCTCTCACTCTCTCTCATTGACTCCCTGCTCACTCTCTCTCTCTCTCTCTCACTGACTCCCTGCTCACTCTCTCTCTCTCTCTCAGTGACTCCCTGCTCACTCACTCTCTCTCTCTCTCTCATTGACTCCCTGCTCACTCCCTCTCTCTCTCTCACTGACTCCCTTCTCACTCTCTCTCATTCACTGACTCCCGGCTCACTCTCGCTCTCTCTCTCACTGACTCCCTGCTCACTCTCCCTCTCTTTCTCTGTCTCTCACTCTCTCTCTCTCTCTCTAATTCACTGACTCCCTGCTCACTCTCTTTCTCTCTCTCAATGACTCCCTGCTCACTCTCTCACTCCCTCTCTCTGACTCGCTGCTCACTCTCTCTCACTGACTCCCTGCTCAGTCTCTCTCTCACTCTCTCTCTCTCTATCTCACTGACACCCTGCTCACTCTCTCTCTCTCTCTCACTGACTCGTTGCTCACTCTCTCTCTCTCTCACTGACTCCCTGCTCAATCCCTCTCTCTCTCTCACTCACTGCCTCCCTGCTCACTCACTCTCTCTCTCTCACTGACTCCCTGCTCACTCTCTCTCTCTCTCACTGACTCCCTGCTCACTCTCTCTCTCTCTCTCACTTACTCCCTGCTCACTCTCTCTCTCTCTCACTGACTCGCTGCTCACTCTCTCTCTCTCTCTCACTCTCTCTCATTGACTCCCTGCTCACTCTCTCTCTCTCTCTCACTGACTCCCTGCTCAATCTCTCTCTCTCTCTCTCACTGCCTCCCTGCTCACTCTCTCTCTCTATCTCACTGACTCCCTGCTCACTCTCTCTCTCTCTCACTGACTCGCTGCTCACTCTCTCTCTCTCTCTCTCTCTCTCTCACTGACTCCCGGCTCACACTCTCTCTCTCTCTCTCATTGACTCCCTGCTCAATCTCACTCTCTCTCTCTCACTGACTCCCTGCTCAATCTCTCTCTCTCTCTCTCACTGACTCCCTGCTCACTCTCTCTCTCTCTCTCTCTCTCACTGACTCGCTGCTCACTCTCTCTCTCTCTCTCACTGACTTCCGGCTCACACACTCTCTTTCTCTCTCTCATTGACTCCCTGCTCACTCTCTCTCTCTCTCTCTCACTGACTCCCTTCTCATTCTCTCTCACACACTGACTCCCGGCTCACTCTCGCTCTCTCTCTCACTGACTCCCTGCTCACTCTCCCTCTCTCTTTCTCTCTCACTCTCTCACTCACTGACTCCCTGCTCACTCTCTTTCTCTCTCTCAATGACTCCCTGATCACTCTCTCTCTCCCTCTCTCTGACTCGCTGCTCATTCTCTCTCTCTCACTGACTCCCTGCTCAGTCTCTCTCTCACTCTCTCTCTCTCTCTCACTGACTCCCTGCTCACTCTCTCTCTCACTGACTCCCTGCTCAGTCTCTCTCTCACTCTCTCTCTTTCTCTCTCACTGACTCCCTGCTCACTCCCTCTCTCTCTCTCACTGACTCCCTTCTCACTCTCTCTCATTCACTGACTCCCGGCTCACTCTCGCTCTCTCTCTCACTGACTCCCTGCTCACTCTCCCTCTCTCTCTCTCACTCTCTCTCTCTCTCACTCACTGACTCCCTGCTCACTCTCTTTCTCTCTCTCAATGACTCCCTGCTCACTCTCTCTCTCCCTCTCTCTGACTCACTGCTCACTCTCTCTCTCTCACTGACTCCCTGCTCAGTCTCTCTCTCACTCTCTCTCTCTCTCTCTCACTGACACCCTGCTCACTCTCTCTCTCTGTATCTCACTGACTCCCTGCTCACTCACTCTCTCTCTCTCTCTCACTGACACCCTGCTCACTGTCTCTCTCTCTCACTGACTCCCTGCTCACTCTCTCTCTCTCTCTCACTCACTGCCTCCCTGCTCACTCTCTCTCTCTCTCTCTCACTGACTCGCTGCTCACTCTCTCTCTCTCTCTCTCTCTCTCACTCTCTCTCATTGACTCCCTGCTCACTCTCTCTCTCTCTCTCACTGACTCCCTGCACAATCTCACTCTCTCTCTCTCACTGACTCCCTGCTCAATCTCTCTCTCTCTCTCTCACTGACTCGCTGCTCACTCTCTCTCTCTCTCTCACTGACTTCCGGCTCACACACTCTCTTTCTCTCTCTCATTGACTCCCTGTTCACTCTCTCTCTCTCTCTCTCACTGACTCCCTTCTCATTCTCTCTCACACACTGACTCCCGGCTTACTCTCGCTCTCTCTCTCACTGACTCCCTGCTCACTCTCCCTCTCTCTTTCTCTCTCACTCTCTCACTCACTGACTCCCTGCTCACTCTCTTTCTCTCTCTCAATGACTCCCTGCTCACTCTCTCTCTCTCACTCACTGACTCCCTGCTCACTCTCTCTATCTCTCTCACTGACTCCCTGCTCACTCTCTCTCTCTCTCTCTCAGTCACTGCCTCCCTGCTCACTCTCTCTCTCTCTCACTGACTCCCTGCTCACTCTCTCTCCCTCTCTCACTCACTGCCTCCCTGCTCAATCTCTCTCTCTCTCTGACTCCCTGCTCACTCTCTCTCTCTCACTGACTCCCTGCTCACTCTCTCTCTCTCTCACTGACTCCCTGCTCTCTCTCTCTCTCTCTCTCACTGACTCCCTGCTTACTCTCTCTCTCTCTCACTGATTCCCTGCTCTCTCTCTCACTTACTCCCTGCTCACTCTCTCTCTCTCTCTCACTGACTCCCTGCTCACTCTCTCTATCTCTCTCACTGACTCCCTGCTCACTCTCTCTCTCTCAGTCACTGCCTCCCTGCTACTCTCTCTCTCTCTCTCACTGACTCCCTGCTCAGTCTCTCTCTCTCTCTCAGAGTCCCTGCTCAATCTCTCTCTCTCTCTCTGACTCCCTGCTCACTCTCTCTCTCTCTCACTGACTCCCTGCTCACTCTCTCTCTCTCTCTCACTGACTCCCTGCTCACTCTCTCTCTCTCTCTCTCACTGACTCCATGCTCACTCTCTCTCTCTCTCACTGACTCCCTGCTCTCTCTCTCACTTACTCCCTGCTCACTCTCTCTCTCTAACTGACTCCCTGCTCACTCTCTCTCTCTCTCTCTCACTGACTCCCGGCTCACTCTCTCTCTCTCTCTCTCTCTCTCACTCTCTCTCATTGACTCCCTGCTCACTCTCTCTCTCTCTCTCTCACTGACTCCCTGCTCAATCTCTCTCTCTCTCTCTCACTGACTCCCTGCTCAATCTCTCTCTCTCTCTCTCACTGACTTCTTGCTCACTCACTCTCTCTCTCTCTCTCACTGACTCGCTGCTCACTCTCTCTCTCTCTCTCACTGACTTCCGGCTCACACTCTCTCTCACTCTCTCTCATTGACTACCTGCTCACTCTCTCTTTCTCTCTCACTGACTCCCTTCTCACTCTCTCTCACTCACTGACTCCCTGCTCACTCTCTTTCTCTCTCTTACTGACTCCCTGCTCACTCTCCCTCTCTCTCTCTCTCTCACTCACTGACTCCCTGCTCACACTCTTTCTCTCTCTCAATGACTCCCTGCTCACTCTCTCTCTCCCTCTCTCTGACTCGCTGCTCACTCTCTCTCTCTCACTGACTCCCTGCTCAGTCTCTCTCTCACTCTCTCTCTCTCTCTCTCACTGACATCCTGCTCACTCTCTCTGTCTCTCTCACTGACTCGCTGCTCACTCACTCTCTCTCTCTCACTGACTCCCTGCTCATTCTCTCTCTCTCACTGACTCCCTGCTCACTCTCTCTCTCCCTCTCTCTGACTCGCTGCTCACTCTCTCTCTCTCACTGACTCCCTGCTCACTCTCTCACTCTCTCTCACTGACTCCCTGCTCACTCACTCTCTCTCTCTCCCACTGACGCCCTGCTCACTCTCTCTCTCTCTCTCACTCACTGCCTCCCTGCTCACTCTCGCTCTCTCTCTCTCACTGAACCCCTGCCTCACTCTCTCTCTCTCTCACTGACGCCCTGCTCACTCTCTCTCTCTCACTCACTGCCTCCCTGCTCACTCTCTCTCTCTCTCACTGCCTCCCTGCTCACTCTCTCTCTCTCTCTCACTGACTCCCTGCTCACTCACTCTCTCTCTCTCTCACTTACTCCCTGCTCACTCTCTCTATCTCTCACTGACTCCCTGCTCACTCTCTCTCTCTCTTTCACTCACTGCCTCCCTGCTCACTCTCTCTCTCTCTCTCTCACTGACTCCCTGCTCACTCTCTCTCTCTCTCACTGAGTCCCTGCTCAATCTCTCTCTCTCTCTGACTCACTGCTCACTCTCTCTCTCTCTCTCTGACTCCCTGCTCACTCTCACTCTCTCTCTCACTGACTCCCTGCTCTCTTTCTCACTTACTCCCTGCTCTCTCTCTCACTTACTCCCTGCTCACTCTCTCTCTCTCTCTCTCACTTACTCCCTGCTCACTCTCTCTCTCTCTCTCTCACTGACTCACTGCTCACTCTCTCTCTCTCACTGACTCCCGGCTCACTCTCTCTCTCTCTCACTCTCTCTCATTGACTCCCTGCTCACTCTCTCTCTCTCTTCTCACTGACTCCCTGCTCACTCTCTCTCTCTCTCACTCTCTCTCATTGACTCCCTGCTCACTCTCTCTCTCTCTTCTCACTGACTCCCTGCTCACTCCCGCTTATTCACTGACTCCTGGCTCACTCTCGCTCTCTCTCACTCACTAACTCTCTACTCACTCTCTCTCTCTCTCTCTCACTGACTCCTGCTCACTCTCTCTCTCTCTGACTCGCTGCTCACTCTCTCTCTCTCTCTCACTGACTCCCTGCTCTCTCTCTCTCACTAACTCACTTCTCTCTCTCTCTCTCCCTCTTACTGACTCCCTGCTCTCTCTCTCTCTCTCTCTCACTGACTCTCTGCTCACTCTCTCTCTCTCTCTCACTGACTCCCTGCTCTCTCTCTCTCTCTCTCACTGACTCCCTGCTCTCTCTCTCTCACTAACTCACTTCTCTCTCTCTCTCTCCCTCTTACTGACTCCCTGCTCTCTCTCTCTCTCTCTCTCACTGACTCCCTGCTCACTCTCTCTCTCTCACTGACTCCCTGCTCACTCTCTCTCTCTCACTGACTCCCGGCTCACTCTCTCTCTCTCTCACTCTCTCTCATTGACTCCCAGCTCACTCTCTCTCTCTCTTCTCACTGACTCCCTGCTCACTCTCTCTCTCTCACTCTCTCTCATTGACTCCCTGCTCACTCTCTCTCTCTTCTCACTGACTCCCTGCTCACTCCCGCTTATTCACTGACTCCTGGCTCACTCTCGCTCTCTCTCACTCACTAACTCTCTACTCACTCTCTCTCTCTCTCACTGACTCCCTGCTCAGTCTCTCTCTCTCTCTCACTGACTCCCTGCTCACTCTCTCTCTCTCTCTCACTGACTCCCTGCTCTCTCTCTCTCTCTCTCTCACTGACTCCCTGCTCTCTCTCTCTCACTAACTCACTTCTCTCTCTCTCTCTCCCTCTTACTGACTCCCTGCTCTCTCTCTCTCTCTCTCTCACTGACTCCCTGCTCACTCTCTCTCTCTCACTGACTCCCTGCTCACTCTCTCTCTGTCTCACTGACTCCCTGCTCACTCTCTCTCTCTCTCTCACACACACTGCCTCCCTGCTCACTCTCTCTCTCTCTCTCTCTCACTGACTCCCTGCTCTCTCTCTCTCACTAGCTCACTTCTCTCTCTCTCTCTCCCTCTTACTGACTCGCCGCTCACTCTCTCTCTCTCTCTCACTGTCTCCCGGCTCATTCTCTCTCTCTCTCTCTCTCTCTCTCTCTCTCTCTCTCACTGACTCCCTGCTCTCTCTCTCTCTCTCACTGACTTCCGGCTCACACTCTCTCTCTCTCTCATTGACTCCCTGCTCACTCTCTCTCTCTCTCTCTCACTGACTCCCTTCTCACTCTCTCTCATTCACTGACTCCCGGCTCACTCTCGCTCTCTCTCTCTCTCTGACTCCCTGCTCACTCTCCCCTCTCTCTCTCTCTCACTCTCTCTCCCGCTCTCACTCACTGACTCCCTGCTCACTCTCTCTCTCTCAATGACTCCCTGCTCACTCTCTCTCTCCCTCTCTCTGACTCGCTGCTCACTCTCTCTCTCTCACTGACTCCCTGCTCAGTCTCTCTCTCACTCTCTCTCTCTCTCTCTCACTGACACCCTGCTCACTCTCTCTGTCTCTCTCACTGACTCGCTGCTCACTCACTCTCTCTCTCTCACTGACTCCCTGCTCATTCTCTCTCTCTCACTGACTCCCTGCTCACTCTCTCTCTCTCTCTCACTGACTCCCTCACTCTCTCTCTCTCTCTCACTCACTGCCTCCCTGCTCACTCTCTCTCTCTCTCTCTCACTGACTCCCTGATCACTCTCTCTCTCTCTCTCACTGACTCCCTGCTCACTCCCTCTCTCTCTCTCACTAACTGCCTCCCTGCTCACTCTCTCTATCTCTCTCACTGACTCCCTGCTCACTCCCTCTCTCTCTCTCTCACTGCCTCCCTGCTCACTCTCTCTCTCTCTCACTGACTCCCGGCTCTCTCTCTCTCTCTCTCTCTCACTCACTGCCTCCCTGCTCAATCTCTCTCTCTCTCTCTCTGACTCCCTGCTCACTCTCTCTCACTGACTCCCTGCTCACTCTCTCTCTCACTGACTCCCTGCTCACTCTCTCTCTCTCTCTCACTGACTCCCTGCTCTCTCTCTCACTTACTCCCTGCTCACTCTCTCTCTCTCTCACTGACTCCCTGCTCACTCTCTCTATCTCTCTCACTGACTCCCTGCTCACTCTCTCTCTCTCAGTCACTGCCTCCCTGCTCACTCTCTCTCTCGCTGACTCCCTGCTCAGTCTCTCTCTCTCTCACTGACTCCCTGCTCTCTCTCTCACTTACTCCCTGCTCACTCTCTCTCTATCTCTCACTGACTCGCTGCTCACTCTGTCTCTCTCTCTCTCACTCACTGCCTCCCTGCTCACTCTCTCTCTCTCTCTCTCACTGACTCCCTGATCACTCTCTCTCTCTCTCTCACTGACTCCCTGCTCACTCCCTCTCTCTCTCTCACTAACTGCCTCCCTGCTCACTCTCTCTATCTCTCTCACTGACTCCCTGCTCACTCCCTCTCTCTCTCTCTCACTGCCTCCCTGATCACTCTCTCTCTCTCTCTCACTCACTGCCTCCCTGCTCAATCTCTCTCTCTCTCTCTCTGACTCCCTGCTCACTCTCTCTCACTGACTCCCTGCTCACTCTCTCTCTCACTGACTCCCTGCTCACTCTCTCTCTCTCTCTCACTGACTCCCTGCTCTCTCTCTCACTTACTCCCTGCTCACTCTCTCTCTCTCTCTCACTGACTCCCTGCTCACTCTCTCTATCTCTCTCACTGACTCCCTGCTCACTCTCTCTCTCTCAGTCACTGCCTCCCTGCTCACTCTCTCTCTCTCATTGACTCCCTGCTCACTCCCTCTCTCTCTCTCTCTCACTGACTCCCTGCTCACTCTCTCTCTCTCTCACTGACTCACTGCTCACTCTCTCTCTCTCTCTCACTGACTCCCTGCTCACTCTCTCTCTCTCACTGACTCCCGGCTCACTCTCTCTCTCTCTCACTCTCTCTCATTGACTCCCTGCTCACTCTCTCTCTCTCTCTCTCACTGACTCCTGGCTCACTCTCTCTCTCTCTCTCACTGACTCCCTGCTCACTCTCTTTCTCTCTCTCACTGACTCCCTGCTCACTCTCCCTCTCTCTCTCTCTCTCACTCTCTCTCTCTCTCACTCACTGACTCCCTGCTCACTCTCTTTCTCTCTCTCAATGACTCCCTGCTCACTCTCTCTCTCGCTGACTCCCTGCTCAGTCTCTCTCTCTCTCACTGACTCCCTGCTCTCTCTCTCACTTACTCCCTGCTCACTCTCTCTCTATCTCTCACTGACTCGCTGCTCACTCTGTCTCTCTCTCTCTCACTCACTGCCTCCCTGCTCACTCTCTCTCTCTCTCTCTCACTGACTCCCTGATCACTCTCTCTCTCTCTCTCACTGACTCCCTGCTCACTCCCTCTCTCTCTCTCACTAACTGCCTCCCTGCTCACTCTCTCTATCTCTCTCACTGACTCCCTGCTCACTCCCTCTCTCTCTCTCTCACTGCCTCCCTGCTCACTCTCTCTCTCTCTCTCACTCACTGCCTCCCTGCTCAATCTCTCTCTCTCTCTCTCTGACTCCCTGCTCACTCTCTCTCACTGACTCCCTGCTCACTCTCTCTCTCACTGACTCCCTGCTCACTCTCTCTCTCTCTCTCACTGACTCCCTGCTCTCTCTCTCACTTACTCCCTGCTCACTCTCTCTCTCTCTCTCTCACTGACTCCCTGCTCACTCTCTCTATCTCTCTCACTGACTCCCTGCTCACTCTCTCTCTCTCAGTCACTGCCTCCCTGCTCACTCTCTCTCTCTCATTGACTCCCTGCTCACTCCCTCTCTCTCTCTCTCTCACTGACTCCCTGCTCACTCTCTCTCTCTCTCACTGACTCACTGCTCACTCTCTCTCTCTCTCTCACTGACTCCCTGCTCACTCTCTCTCTCTCACTGACTCCCGGCTCACTCTCTCTCTCTCACTCTCTCTCATTGACTCCCTGCTCACTCTCTCTCTCTCTCTCTCTCACTGACTCCTGGCTCACTCTCTCTCTCTCTCTCACTGACTCCCTGCTCACTCTCTTTCTCTCTCTCACTGACTCCCTGCTCACTCTCCCTCTCTCTCTCTCTCTCACTCTCTCTCTCTCTCACTCACTGACTCCCTGCTCACTCTCTTTCTCTCTCTCAATGACTCCCTGCTCACTCTCTCTCTCCCTCTCTCTGACTCGCTGCTCACTCTCTCTCTCTCACTGACTCCCTGCTCAGTCTCTCTCTCACTCTCTCTCTCTCTCTCTCTCACTGACTCCCGGCTCACTCTCTCTCTCTCTCACTCTCTCTCATTGACTCCCTGCTCACTCTCTCTCACTCTCTCTCATTGACTCCCTGCTCACTCTCTCTCTCTCTCTCTCACTGACTCCCTGCTCACTCTCTCTCTCTCTCTCAGTGACTCCCTGCTCACTCACTCTCTCTCTCTCTCTCATTGACTCCCTGCTCACTCCCTCTCTCTCTCTCACTGACTCCCTTCTCACTCTCTCTCATTCACTGACTCCCGGCTCACTCTCGCTCTCTCTCTCACTGACTCCCTGCTCACTCTCCCTCTCTTTCTCTGTCTCTCACTCTCTCTCTCTCTCTCTAATTCACTGACTCCCTGCTCACTCTCTTTCTCTCTCTCAATGACTCCCTGCTCACTCTCTCACTCCCTCTCTCTGACTCGCTGCTCACTCTCTCTCACTGACTCCCTGCTCAGTCTCTCTCTCACTCTCTCTCTCTCTATCTCACTGACACCCTGCTCACTCTCTCTCTCTCTCTCTCACTGACTCGTTGCTCACTCTCTCTCTCTCTCACTGACTCCCTGCTCAATCCCTCTCTCTCTCTCACTCACTGCCTCCCTGCTCACTCACTCTCTCTCTCTCACTGACTCCCTGCTCACTCTCTCTCTCCCTCACTGACTCCCTGCTCACTCTCTCTCTCTCTCTCACTTACTCCCTGCTCACTCTCTCTCTCTCTCACTGACTCGCTGCTCACTCTCTCTCTCTCTCTCACTCTCTCTCATTGACTCCCTGCTCACTCTCTCTCTCTCTCTCACTGACTCCCTGCTCACTCTCTCTCTCTCACTGACTCCCGGCTCACTCTCTCTCTCTCTCACTCTCTCTCATTGACTCCCTGCTCACTCTCTCTCTCTCTCTCTCACTGACTCCTGGCTCACTCTCTCTCTCTCTCTCACTGACTCCCTGCTCACTCTCTTTCTCTCTCTCACTGACTCCCTGCTCACTCTCCCTCTCTCTCTCTCTCTCACTCTCTCTCTCTCTCACTCACTGACTCCCTGCTCACTCTCTTTCTCTCTCTCAATGACTCCCTGCTCACTCTCTCTCTCCCTCTCTCTGACTCGCTGCTCACTCTCTCTCTCTCACTGACTCCCTGCTCAGTCTCTCTCTCACTCTCTCTCTCTCTCTCTCACTGACTCCCGGCTCACTCTCTCTCTCTCTCACTCTCTCTCATTGACTCCCTGCTCACTCTCTCTCACTCTCTCTCATTGACTCCCTGCTCACTCTCTCTCTCTCTCTCTCACTGACTCCCTGCTCACTCTCTCTCTCTCTCTCAGTGACTCCCTGCTCACTCACTCTCTCTCTCTCTCTCATTGACTCCCTGCTCACTCCCTCTCTCTCTCTCACTGACTCCCTTCTCACTCTCTCTCATTCACTGACTCCCGGCTCACTCTCGCTCTCTCTCTCACTGACTCCCTGCTCACTCTCCCTCTCTTTCTCTGTCTCTCACTCTCTCTCTCTCTCTCTAATTCACTGACTCCCTGCTCACTCTCTTTCTCTCTCTCAATGACTCCCTGCTCACTCTCTCACTCCCTCTCTCTGACTCGCTGCTCACTCTCTCTCACTGACTCCCTGCTCAGTCTCTCTCTCACTCTCTCTCTCTCTATCTCACTGACACCCTGCTCACTCTCTCTCTCTCTCTCACTGACTCGTTGCTCACTCTCTCTCTCTCTCACTGACTCCCTGCTCAATCCCTCTCTCTCTCTCACTCACTGCCTCCCTGCTCACTCACTCTCTCTCTCTCACTGACTCCCTGCTCACTCTCTCTCTCTCTCACTGACTCCCTGCTCACTCTCTCTCTCTCTCTCACTTACTCCCTGCTCACTCTCTCTCTCTCTCACTGACTCGCTGCTCACTCTCTCTCTCTCTCTCACTCTCTCTCATTGACTCCCTGCTCACTCTCTCTCTCTCTCTCACTGACTCCCTGCTCAATCTCTCTCTCTCTCTCTCACTGCCTCCCTGCTCACTCTCTCTCTCTATCTCACTGACTCCCTGCTCACTCTCTCTCTCTCTCACTGACTCGCTGCTCACTCTCTCTCTCTCTCTCTCTCTCTCTCACTGACTCCCGGCTCACACTCTCTCTCTCTCTCTCATTGACTCCCTGCTCAATCTCACTCTCTCTCTCTCACTGACTCCCTGCTCAATCTCTCTCTCTCTCTCTCACTGACTCCCTGCTCACTCTCTCTCTCTCTCTCTCTCTCACTGACTCGCTGCTCACTCTCTCTCTCTCTCTCACTGACTTCCGGCTCACACACTCTCTTTCTCTCTCTCATTGACTCCCTGCTCACTCTCTCTCTCTCTCTCTCACTGACTCCCTTCTCATTCTCTCTCACACACTGACTCCCGGCTCACTCTCGCTCTCTCTCTCACTGACTCCCTGCTCACTCTCCCTCTCTCTTTCTCTCTCACTCTCTCACTCACTGACTCCCTGCTCACTCTCTTTCTCTCTCTCAATGACTCCCTGATCACTCTCTCTCTCCCTCTCTCTGACTCGCTGCTCATTCTCTCTCTCTCACTGACTCCCTGCTCAGTCTCTCTCTCACTCTCTCTCTCTCTCTCACTGACTCCCTGCTCACTCTCTCTCTCACTGACTCCCTGCTCAGTCTCTCTCTCACTCTCTCTCTTTCTCTCTCACTGACTCCCTGCTCACTCCCTCTCTCTCTCTCACTGACTCCCTTCTCACTCTCTCTCATTCACTGACTCCCGGCTCACTCTCGCTCTCTCTCTCACTGACTCCCTGCTCACTCTCCCTCTCTCTCTCTCACTCTCTCTCTCTCTCACTCACTGACTCCCTGCTCACTCTCTTTCTCTCTCTCAATGACTCCCTGCTCACTCTCTCTCTCCCTCTCTCTGACTCACTGCTCACTCTCTCTCTCTCACTGACTCCCTGCTCAGTCTCTCTCTCACTCTCTCTCTCTCTCTCTCACTGACACCCTGCTCACTCTCTCTCTCTGTATCTCACTGACTCCCTGCTCACTCACTCTCTCTCTCTCTCTCACTGACACCCTGCTCACTGTCTCTCTCTCTCACTGACTCCCTGCTCACTCTCTCTCTCTCTCTCACTCACTGCCTCCCTGCTCACTCTCTCTCTCTCTCTCTCACTGACTCGCTGCTCACTCTCTCTCTCTCTCTCTCTCTCTCACTCTCTCTCATTGACTCCCTGCTCACTCTCTCTCTCTCTCTCACTGACTCCCTGCACAATCTCACTCTCTCTCTCTCACTGACTCCCTGCTCAATCTCTCTCTCTCTCTCTCACTGACTCGCTGCTCACTCTCTCTCTCTCTCTCACTGACTTCCGGCTCACACACTCTCTTTCTCTCTCTCATTGACTCCCTGTTCACTCTCTCTCTCTCTCTCTCACTGACTCCCTTCTCATTCTCTCTCACACACTGACTCCCGGCTTACTCTCGCTCTCTCTCTCACTGACTCCCTGCTCACTCTCCCTCTCTCTTTCTCTCTCACTCTCTCACTCACTGACTCCCTGCTCACTCTCTTTCTCTCTCTCAATGACTCCCTGCTCACTCTCTCTCTCTCACTCACTGACTCCCTGCTCACTCTCTCTATCTCTCTCACTGACTCCCTGCTCACTCTCTCTCTCTCTCTCTCAGTCACTGCCTCCCTGCTCACTCTCTCTCTCTCTCACTGACTCCCTGCTCACTCTCTCTCCCTCTCTCACTCACTGCCTCCCTGCTCAATCTCTCTCTCTCTCTGACTCCCTGCTCACTCTCTCTCTCTCACTGACTCCCTGCTCACTCTCTCTCTCTCTCACTGACTCCCTGCTCTCTCTCTCTCTCTCTCTCACTGACTCCCTGCTTACTCTCTCTCTCTCTCACTGATTCCCTGCTCTCTCTCTCACTTACTCCCTGCTCACTCTCTCTCTCTCTCTCACTGACTCCCTGCTCACTCTCTCTATCTCTCTCACTGACTCCCTGCTCACTCTCTCTCTCTCAGTCACTGCCTCCCTGCTACTCTCTCTCTCTCTCTCACTGACTCCCTGCTCAGTCTCTCTCTCTCTCTCAGAGTCCCTGCTCAATCTCTCTCTCTCTCTCTGACTCCCTGCTCACTCTCTCTCTCTCTCACTGACTCCCTGCTCACTCTCTCTCTCTCTCTCACTGACTCCCTGCTCACTCTCTCTCTCTCTCTCTCACTGACTCCCTGCTCACTCTCTCTCTCTCTCACTGACTCCCTGCTCTCTCTCTCACTTACTCCCTGCTCACTCTCTCTCTCTAACTGACTCCCTGCTCACTCTCTCTCTCTCTCTCTCTCTCTCTCACTGACTCCCGGCTCACTCTCTCTCTCTCTCTCTCTCTCACTCTCTCTCATTGACTCCCTGCTCACTCTCTCTCTCTCTCTCACTGACTCCCTGCTCAATCTCTCTCTCTCTCTCTCACTGACTCCCTGTTCAATCTCTCTCTCTCTCTCTCACTGACTTCTTGCTCACTCACTCTCTCTCTCTCTCTCACTGACTCGCTGCTCACTCTCTCTCTCTCTCTCACTGACTTCCGGCTCACACTCTCTCTCACTCTCTCTCATTGACTACCTGCTCACTCTCTCTTTCTCTCTCACTGACTCCCTTCTCACTCTCTCTCACTCACTGACTCCCTGCTCACTCTCTTTCTCTCTCTTACTGACTCCCTGCTCACTCTCCCTCTCTCTCTCTCTCTCACTCACTGACTCCCTGCTCACACTCTTTCTCTCTCTCAATGACTCCCTGCTCACTCTCTCTCTCCCTCTCTCTGACTCGCTGCTCACTCTCTCTCTCTCACTGACTCCCTGCTCAGTCTCTCTCTCACTCTCTCTCTCTCTCTCTCACTGACATCCTGCTCACTCTCTCTGTCTCTCTCACTGACTCGCTGCTCACTCACTCTCTCTCTCTCACTGACTCCCTGCTCATTCTCTCTCTCTCACTGACTCCCTGCTCACTCTCTCTCTCCCTCTCTCTGACTCGCTGCTCACTCTCTCTCTCTCACTGACTCCCTGCTCACTCTCTCACTCTCTCTCACTGACTCCCTGCTCACTCACTCTCTCTCTCTCCCACTGACGCCCTGCTCACTCTCTCTCTCTCTCTCACTCACTGCCTCCCTGCTCACTCTCGCTCTCTCTCTCTCACTGAACCCCTGCTCACTCTCTCTCTCTCTCACTGACGCCCTGCTCACTCTCTCTCTCTCACTCACTGCCTCCCTGCTCACTCTCTCTCTCTCTCACTGCCTCCCTGCTCACTCTCTCTCTCTCTCTCACTGACTCCCTGCTCACTCACTCTCTCTCTCTCTCACTTACTCCCTGCTCACTCTCTCTATCTCTCACTGACTCCCTGCTCACTCTCTCTCTCTCTTTCACTCACTGCCTCCCTGCTCACTCTCTCTCTCTCTCTCTCACTGACTCCCTGCTCACTCTCTCTCTCTCTCACTGAGTCCCTGCTCAATCTCTCTCTCTCTCTGACTCACTGCTCACTCTCTCTCTCTCTCTCTGACTCCCTGCTCACTCTCACTCTCTCTCTCACTGACTCCCTGCTCTCTTTCTCACTTACTCCCTGCTCTCTCTCTCACTTACTCCCTGCTCACTCTCTCTCTCTCTCTCTCACTTACTCCCTGCTCACTCTCTCTCTCTCTCTCTCACTGACTCACTGCTCACTCTCTCTCTCTCACTGACTCCCGGCTCACTCTCTCTCTCTCTCACTCTCTCTCATTGACTCCCTGCTCACTCTCTCTCTCTCTTCTCACTGACTCCCTGCTCACTCTCTCTCTCTCTCACTCTCTCTCATTGACTCCCTGCTCACTCTCTCTCTCTCTTCTCACTGACTCCCTGCTCACTCCCGCTTATTCACTGACTCCTGGCTCACTCTCGCTCTCTCTCACTCACTAACTCTCTACTCACTCTCTCTCTCTCTCTCTCACTGACTCCCTGCTCACTCTCTCTCTCTCTGACTCGCTGCTCACTCTCTCTCTCTCTCTCACTGACTCCCTGCTCTCTCTCTCTCACTAACTCACTTCTCTCTCTCTCTCTCCCTCTTACTGACTCCCTGCTCTCTCTCTCTCTCTCTCTCACTGACTCTCTGCTCACTCTCTCTCTCTCTCTCACTGACTCCCTGCTCTCTCTCTCTCTCTCTCACTGACTCCCTGCTCTCTCTCTCTCACTAACTCACTTCTCTCTCTCTCTCTCCCTCTTACTGACTCCCTGCTCTCTCTCTCTCTCTCTCACTGACTCCCTGCTCACTCTCTCTCTCTCACTGACTCCCTGCTCACACTCTCTCTGTCTCACTGACTCCCTGCTCACTCTCTCTCTGTCTCACTGACTCCCTGCTCACTCTCTCTCTCTCTCTCACACACACTGCCTCCCTGCTCACTCTCTCTCTCTCTCTCTCACTGACTCCCTGCTCTCTCTCTCTCACTAACTCACTTCTCTCTCTCTCTCTCTCCCTCTTACTGACTCGCCGCTCACTCTCTCTCTCTCTCTCACTGTCTCCCGGCTCATTCTCTCTCTCTCTCTCTCTCTCTCACTGACTCCCTGCTCTCTCTCTCTCTCTCACTGACTTCCGGCTCACACTCTCTCTCTCTCTCATTGACTCCCTGCTCACTCTCTCTCTCTCTCTCTCACTGACTCCCTTCTCACTCTCTCTCATTCACTGACTCCCGGCTCACTCTCGCTCTCTCTCTCTCTGACTCCCTGCTCACTCTCCCTCTCTCTCTCTCTCTCACTCTCTCTCCCGCTCTCACTCACTGACTCCCTGCTCACTCTCTCTCTCTCAATGACTCCCTGCTCACTCTCTCTCTCCCTCTCTCTGACTCGCTGCTCACTCTCTCTCTCTCACTGACTCCCTGCTCAGTCTCTCTCTCACTCTCTCTCTCTCTCTCTCTCACTGACATCCTGCTCACTCTCTCTGTCTCTCTCACTGACTCGCTGCTCACTCACTCTCTCTCTCTCACTGACTCCCTGCTCATTCTCTCTCTCTCACTGACTCCCTGCTCATTCTCTCTCTCTCACTGACTCCCTGCTCACTCTCTCTCTCTCTCTCTCTCTCACTGACTCCCTGATCACTCTCTCTCTCTCTCTCACTGACTCCCTGCTCACTCCCTCTCTCTCTCTCACTAACTGCCTCCCTGCTCACTCTCTCTATCTCTCTCACTGACTCCCTGCTCACTCCCTCTCTCTCTCTCTCACTGCCTCCCTGCTCACTCTCTCTCTCTCTCACTGACTCCCGGCTCTCTCTCTCTCTCTCTCTCACTCACTGCCTCCCTGCTCAATCTCTCTCTCTCTCTCTCTGACTCCCTGCTCACTCTCTCTCACTGACTCCCTGCTCACTCTCTCTCTCACTGACTCCCTGCTCACTCTCTCTCTCTCTCTCACTGACTCGCTGCTCTCTCTCTCACTTACTCCCTGCTCACTCTCTCTCTCTCTCTCACTGACTCCCTGCTCACTCTCTCTATCTCTCTCACTGACTCCCTGCTCACTCTCTCTCTCTCAATCACTGCCTCCCTGCTCACTCTCTCTCTCACTGACTCCCTGCTCAGTCTCTCTCTCTCTCTCACTGACTCCCTGCTCAGTCTCTCTCTCTCTCTCACTGAGTCCCTGCTCAATCTCTCTCTCTCTCTCTGACTCCCTGCTCACTCTCACTCTCTCTCTCTCACTGACTCCCTGCTCACTCTCTCTCTATCTCTCACTGACTCACTGCTCACTCTCTCTCTCTCTCACTGACTCCCTGCTCTCTCTCTCACTTACTCCCTGCTCACTCTCTCTCTATCTCTCACTGACTCGCTGCTCACTCTGTCTCTCTTTCTCTCTCTCACTGACTCCCGGCTCACTCTCTCTCTCTCTCTCTCTCTCTCACTCTCTCTCATTGACTCCCTGCTCACTCTCTCTCTCTCTCTCACTGACTCCCTGCTCACTCTCTCTCTCTCTCTCACTGACTCCCTGCTCAATCTCTCTCTCTCTCTCTCACTGACACGCTGCTCAATCTCTCTCTCTCTCTCACTGACTCCCTGCTCACTCTCTCTCTCTCTCTCACTGACTTCCGGCTCACACTCTCTCTCCTTGACTCCCTGCTCACTCTCTCTCTCTCTCCCACTGACTCCCTACTCACTCTCTCTCATTCACTGACTCCCGGCTCACTCTCACTCTCTCTCTCACTGACTCCCTGCTCACTCTCCCTCTCTTTCTCTCTCTCACTGACTCGCTGCTCACTCTCTCTCACTGACTCGCTGCTCACTCTCTCTCTCTCTCTCTCTCTCTCACTGACTCCCGGCTCACTCTCTCTCTCTCTCACTCTCTCTCATTGACTCCCTGCTCACTCTCTCTCTCTCTCTCACTGACTCCTGGCTCACTCTCTTTCTCTCTCTCACTGACTCCCTGCTCACTCTCCCTCTCTCTCTCTCTCTCACTCTCTCTCTCTCACTCACTGACTCCCTGCTCACTCTCTCTCTCTCCCTCTCTGACTCGCTGCTCAATCTCTCTCTCTCACTGACTCCCTGCTCACTCTCTCTCTCTCTCACTGACTCCCTGCTCACTCACTCTCTCTCTCTCTCACTGACGCCCTGCTCACTCTCTCTCTCTCTCACTGACTCCCTCCTCACTCTCTCTCTCTCTCTCACTCACTGCCTCCCTGCTCACTCTCTCTCTCTCTCTCACTGAACCCCTGCTCACTCTCTCTCTCTCTCACTCACTGCCTCCCTGCTCACTCTCTCTCTCTCTCTCACTCACTGCTTCCCTGCTCACTCTCTCTCTCTCTCTCACTGCCTCCCTGCTCCCTCTCTCTCTCTCTCTCACTGATGCCCTGCTCACTCTCTCTCTCTCTCACTCACTGCCTCCCTGCTCACTCTCTCTCTCTCTCTCACTCACTGCTTCCCTGCTCACTCTCTCTCTCTCTCTCACTGCCTCCCTGCTCCCTCTCTCTCTCTCTCTCACTGACTCCCTGCTCACTCACTCTTTCTCTCTCTCACTGACTCCCTGCTCAATCTCTCTATCTCTCACTGACTCCCTGCTCACTCTCTCTCTCTCTTTCACTCACTGTCTCCCTGCTCACTCTCTCTCTCTCTCACTGACTCCCTGCTCACTCTCTCTCTCTCACTGAGTCCCTGCTCACTCTCTCTCTCTCTCCCTCTGACTCCCTGCTCACTCTCTCTCTCTCAGTCACTGCCTCCCTGCTCACTCTCTCTCTCACTGACTCCCTGCTCAGTCTCTCTCTCTCTCTCACTGACTCCCTGCTCAGTCTCTCTCTCTCTCTCACTGAGTCCCTGCTCACTCTCACTCTCTCTCTCTCACTGACTCCCTGCTCACTCTCTCTCTATCTCTCACTGACTCACTGCTCACTCTCTCTCTCTCTCTCTCACTGACTCCCTGCTCTCTCTCTCACTTACTCCCTGCTCACTCTCTCTCTATCTCTCACTGACTCGCTGCTCACTCTGTCTCTCTTTCTCTCTCTCACTGACTCCCGGCTCACTCTCTCTCTCTCTCTCTCTCTCTCACTCTCTCTCATTGACTCCCTGCTCACTCTCTCTCTCTCTCTCACTGACTCCCTGCTCACTCTCTCTCTCTCTCTCACTGACTCCCTGCTCACTCTCTCTCTCTCTCTCACTGACTCCCTGCTCAATCTCTCTCTCTCTCTCTCACTGACACGCTGCTCAATCTCTCTCTCTCTCTCTCACTGACTCCCTGCTCACTCTCTCTCTCTCTCAATCTCTCTCACTGACTCACTGCTCACTCTCTCTCTCTCTCTCACTGACTTCCGGCTCACACTCTCTCTCCTTGACTCCCTGCTCACTCTCTCTCTCTCTCCCACTGACTCCCTTCTCACTCTCTCTCTTTCACTGACTCCCGGCTCACTCTCACTCTCTCTCTCACTGACTCCCTGCTCACTCTCCCTCTCTTTCTCTCTCTCACTGACTCGCTGCTCACTCTCTCTCTCTCTCTCACTGACTCGCTGCTCACTCTCTCTCTCTCTCTCTCTCACTGACTCCCGGCTCACTCTCTCTCTCTCTCACTCTCTCTCATTGACTCCCTGCTCACTCTCTCTCTCTCACTGACTCCTGGCTCACTCTCTTTCTCTCTCTCACTGACTCCCTGCTCACTCTCCCTCTCTCTCTCTCACTCTCTCTCTCTCACTCACTGACTCCCTGCTCACTCTCTCTCTCTCCCTCTCTGACTCGCTGCTCAATCTCTCTCTCTCACTGACTCCCTGCTCACTCTCTCTCTCTCTCACTGACTCCCTGCTCACTCACTCTCTCTCTCTCTCACTGACGCCCTGCTCACTCTCTCTCTCTCTCACTGACTCCCTCCTCACTCTCTCTCTCTCTCTCACTCACTGCCTCCCTGCTCACTCTCTCTCTCTCTCTCACTGAACCCCTGCTCACTCTCTCTCTCTCTCACTGATGCCCTGCTCACTCTCTCTCTCTCTCACTCACTGCCTCCCTGCTCACTCTCTCTCTCTCTCTCACTCACTGCCTCCCTGCTCACTCTCTCTCTCTCTCTCTCACTGCCTCCCTGCTCCCTCTCTCTCTCTCTCTCACTGACTCCCTGCTCACTCACTCTTTCTCTCTCTCACTGACTCCCTGCTCAATCTCTCTATCTCTCACTGACTCCCTGCTCACTCTCTCTCTCTCTTTCACTCACTGTCTCCCTGCTCACTCTCTCTCTCTCTCACTGACTCCCTGCTCACTCTCTCTCTCTCACTGAGTCCCTGCTCACTCTCTCTCTCTCTCCCTCTGACTCCCTGCTCACTCTCTCTCTCTCACTGACTCCCTGCTCACTCTCTCACTCTCTCTCACTGACTCCCTGCTCACTCTCTCTCTCTCTCTCTCACTGACTCCCTGCTCTCTCTCTCACTGACTCGCTGCTCACTCTCTCTCTCTCTCTCTCTCACTGACTCCTGGCTCACTCTCTCTCTCTCCCACTCTCTCATTGACTCTCTGCTCACTCTCTCTCTCTCTCTCACTGACTCCCTGCTCACTCCCGCTCATTCACTGACTCCTGGCTCACTCTCGCTCTCTCTCACTCACTAACTCTCTACTCACTCTCTCTCTCTCTCTCTCACTGACTCCCTGCTCACTCTCTCTCTCTCTGACTCGCTGCTCACTCTCTCTCTCTCTCTCACTGACTCCCTGCTCAGTCTCTCTCTCTCTCTCTCACTGACTCCCTTCTCACTCTCTCTCTCTCTCTCTCACTGCCTCCCTGCTCACTCTCTCTCTCTCTCTCTCTCCCTCACTGACTCGCTGCTCACTCTCTCTCTCTCACTGCCTCCCTGCTCACTCTCTCTCTCTCTCACTGACTCCCTGCTCACTCTCTCTCTCTCTCTCTCACTGACTCCCTGCTCACTCTCTCTCTCTCTCACTGACTCCCTGCTCACTCTCTCTATCTCTCTCACTGCCTCCCTGCTCACTCTCTCTCTCTCTCACTGACTCCCTGCTCACTCTCTCTCTCTCTCTCTCACTGACTCCCTGCTCACTCACTCTCTCTCTCTCTCACTGACTCCCTGCTCACTCTCTCTATCTCTCTCACTGACTCCCTGCTCACTCTCTCTCTCTCTCACTGACTCCCTGCTCACTCTCTCTCTCTCTCTCATTGTCTCCCTGCTCACTCTCTCTCTCTCTCTCTCTGACTCCCTGCTCACTCTCTCTCTCTCTCTCTCACTGACTCCCTGCTCACTCTCTCTCTATCTCTCACTGACTCCCTGCTCACTCCCTCTCTCTCTCTCACTGACTTCCTGCTAACTCTCTCTCTCTCTCTCTCTGACTCCCTGCTCACTCTCTCTCTCTCTCTCACTGACTCGCTGCTCAATCTCTCTCTCTCTCTCACTGACTCCCTGCTCACTCTCTCTCTCTCACTGACTCCCTGCTCACTCTCTCTCTCTCACTGACTCCCTGCTCACTCTCTCTCTCTCACTGACTCCCTGCTCACTCTCTCTCTCACTGACTCCCTGCTCACTCTCTCTCTCTCACTGACTCCCTGCTCACTCTCTCTCTCTCACTGACTCCCTGCTCACTCTCTCTCTCTCTGACTCGCTGCTCAATCTCTCTCTCTCTCTCACTGACTCCCTGCTCACTCTCTCTCTCTCACTGACTCCCTGCTCACTCTCTCTCTCTCAGTGACTCCCTGCTCACTCTCTCTCTCTCTCTCTCACTGACACCCTGGTCACTCACTCTCTCTCTCTCTCAGTGACTCCCTGCCTACTCTCTCTCTCTCTCTCACTGACTCCCTGCTCACTCTCTCTCTCTCTCTCACTGACTCCCTGCTCAATCTCTCTCTCACTCTCTCTCAGTGACTCCCTGCTCACTCTCTCTCTCTCTCTGTTTTGCCGCAGATGCTCTTTTGGCCGATCTTGAAACCACAACCTTGCACATCTCCAAGAGACCGGCACTTCTCCCAGACACAGTGAGGACAAGGCCAATGGACTCAGCCACCATCTGCAGCCCTGTCCTGCACAGCGATGGGCACAGGCAGAGCACAGGAGGATCCCAACCACCACCACCACCAGCCTACACACCTCAGCAGGTAAGAACACCAACTGAGAGACACCAGTCAGTGTACAGATGTCTCCCTGAGAGAGAGAGGGGGGACTGAGAGACACCAGTCAGTGTACAGATATCTCCCTGAGAGAGAGAGGGGGGACTGAGAGACACCAGTCAGTGTACAGATATCTCCTTGAGAGAGAGAGGGACTGAGAGACACCAGTCAGTGTGCAGATATCTCCCTGAGAGAGAGGGGACTGAGAGACACTAGTCAGTGTACAGATATCACCCTGAGAGAGAGGGGACTGAGAGACACCAGTCATTGTACAGATATCTCCCTGAGAGAGAGGGACTGAGAGACAGCAGTCAGTGTACAGATATCTCCCTGAGAGAGAGGGACTGAGAGACAGCAGTCAGTGCACAGATATCTCCCTGAGAGAGAGGGACTGAGAGACAGCAGTCAGTGCACAGATATCTCCCTGAGAGAGAGGGACTGAGAGACAGCAGTCAGTGTACAGATATCTCCCTGAGAGAGAGAGGGGATTGAGAGACACCAGTCAGTGCACAGATATCTCCCTGAGACAGAGAGAGACTGAGAGACACCAGTATGTGTACAGATATCTCCCTGAGAGAGAGAGGGGACTGAGAGACACCAGTCAGTGCACAGATATCTCCCTGAGAGAGAGAGGGACTGAGAGACACCAGTCAGTGTACAGTTATCTCCCTGAGAGAGAGGAGACTGAGAGACACCAGACAGTGAACAAATATCTCTCTGTGATAGATGGGACTGAGAGACACCAGACAGGGAACAAATATCTCTCTGAGAGAGATGGACTGTGAGACACCAGTCAGTGTACAGATATGTCCCAGAGAGAGAGAGGGACTGAGAGACACCGGTCAGTGTACAGATATCATCCTGAGAGAGAGAGGGTCTGAGGGACACCGGTCAGTGTACAGATATCTCGCTGAGAGAGAGAGAGAGAAGGGACTGAGAGACACCTGTCAGTGTACAGATGTCTACCTGAGAGAGAGGGGATTTAGAGACACCAGTCAGTGTACAGATATCTCCCTGGGAGAGGGGTCTGAGAGACACCAGTCATTGTACAGATATCTCCCTGAGAGAGGGACTGAGAGACACCAGACAGTGTACAGATATCTCCCTGAGAGAGAGGGACTGAGAGACACCAGTCAGTGTACAGATATCTCCCTGAGAGAGAGGGACTGAGAGACACCAGTCAGTGTACAGATATCTCCCTGACATAGAGGGGAATGACAGACACCTGTCAGTGTACAGATATCTCCCTGAGAGAGCGGGACTGAGAGACACCAGTCAGTGTACAGATATCTCCCTGAGACAGCGGGACTGAGAGACACCAGTCAGTGTACAGATATCGCTCTCAGAGAGAGGGACGGACTGAATCATTTAATCCCTATTTCTTACAGACTGTGAGTGCAGCACAGGCAGCAGAGAAAAATCGGACAGGCCCTGTCAGTGGAGAAAAAGATCATCTGTACAGGTAAATATCATCGACCCCAGAGGGGGAAAGGTCAGTGTATCTAACGCACTGTGACACCCGGTCCCAGAGGGGGAAAGGACAGTGTGTCTAACGCACTGTGACACCCAGACCCAGAGGGGGAAAGGACAGTGTATCTAACGCACTGTGACACCCTGTCCCTGAGGGGGAAAGGACAGTGTGTCTAACGCACTGTGACACACAGTCCCAGAGGAGGAAAGGACAGTGTATCTAACGCACTGTGACACCCTGTCCCAGAGGGGGAAAGGACAGTGTATCTAACGCACTGTGACACCCGGTCCCAGAGGGGGAAAGGACAGTGTATCTAACGCACTGTGACACACAGTCCCAGAGCGGGAAAGGACAGTGTATCTAACGCACTGTGACACCCGGTCCCAGAGGGGGAAAGGACAGTGTATCTAACGCACTGTGACACCCGGTCCCAGAGGGAGAAAGGACAGTGTATCTAACGCACTGTGACTCACTGTCCCAGAGGGGGAAATGACAGTGTATCTAACGCACTGTGACACACAGTCCCAGAGGGGGAAAGGACAGTGTATCTAACGCACTGTGACACCCGGTCCCAGAGGGGGAAAGGACAGTTTATCTAATGCACTGTGACACATGGTCCCAGAGGGGGAAAGGACAGTGTATCTAACGCACTGTGACACCTGGTCCCAGAGGAGGAAAGGACAGCGTATCTAACGCACTGTGACACCCGGTCCCAGAGGGGGAAAGGACAGTGTATCTAACGCACTGTGACACCCGGTCCTAGAGGGGGAAATGACAGCCTATCTAACAGTGTGGTTTCTTGTCAGTGAAAGTCCTTATGTTGATTTTCAATTGTCATGAAGCTTTGGAATGTTCCGGAAGGATGTCGAGTGTTTGGATATGTTGATAAGCTTGGGCCAGCTCTGGGTTCCCAGGCGGAGCGTGTGAAATATCCGATTCCCTCCCGTTGTCTGACATGAATATGTGTGTACAGGCGTCTAACACTTCCTAACGCAGTGTTAATTCTGGGCACACCTAAAAACATTTCCTTCAGTGTGACACAGACTCAATCAGAGCCTAACTTAATACACAGCACACAGACAATGTTCAAACTCACTCCGGCCTGGTATGTTCACTGCTATCTGTGTGTGTGTGCCTCCATTCCAGCCACTGACCCTCCAACAGTGCGGCGCTCCCTCAGTACTGACCCTCCGACAGTGCGGCTCTCCCTCAGTACAGACCCTCCGACAGTGCGGCTCTCCCTCAGTACTGACCCTCCGACAGTGCGGCTCTCCCTCAGTACTGACCCTCTGACAGTGCGGCACTCCCTCAGTACTGACCCTGCGACAGTGCGGCACTCCCTCAGTACTGACCCTGCGACAGTGCGGATCTCCCTCAGCACTGACCATCCGACAGTGCGGCTCTCCCTTATTACTGACCCTGCGACAGTGCGGCTCTCCCTTATTACTGACCCTCCGACAGTGCGGCTCTCCCTCAGTACTGACCATCCCACAGTGCGGCTCTCCCTTATTACTGACCCTCCGACAGTGCGGCTCTCCCTTATTACTGACCCTCCGACAGTGCGGCGCTCCCTCAGCACTGACCCTCCGACAGTGCGGCGCTCCCTCAGCACTGACCCTCCGACAGTGCGGCACTCCCTCAGCACTGACCCTCCGACAGTGCGGCGCTCCCTCAACACTGACCCTCCGACAGTGCGCCGCTTCCTCAGCACTGACCCTCCGACAGTGCGGCTGTCCCTCAGCACTGACCCTCCGACAGTGCGGCTGTCCCTCAGCACTGACCCTCCGACAGTGCGGCACTCCCTCAGCACTGACCCTCCGACAGTGCGGCCCTCCCTCAGCACTGACCCTCCGACAGTGCGGCACTCCCTCAGCACTGACCCTCCGACAGTGCGGCACTCTCTCTGTGCTATACCGGGAACATCAGCCTATCTCGTGCTTTCGGGCCTCGTGAAAGGGATTCCAGCCCACAACCTCCGGTCTCTGGGCTAAGTGTGTAGCTCCCACCACCACCCTCCGCCTCCCTCTGCTCCTGGGTGGACTTTGAACTCGGCTGGAGCGATTGGAACTTGATCCCCGTCTTGGGTCTTTGAAGAGTTCTCCCTTTCTGAAATGATCTGTCGGGCTTTTCACGGATGCAGGTGTCCGATCTCCGGACAGGGGCACACGCACCGCTGCCCCAAACATCCTCGGGTATGCGCTCCAAAGCCACCTAGGAGTAGCTGAGACTATTCAGGCTAACCCCCATCGTGCTTTGCTGCTCCATCCTGACATTCCCACCCCCCTTCCCCCCACCCCCCAAACCGTCTTCCTGATGAGATGTCCCTTTCGTTCAGATCAGCCTCTGACCTCCAACCTGCCCTGTCTCCCAGACTGCCCATTTCCCCTTCTGTGACACCGCCCGACGCCCCCCCCCCCCTCGGCTGATCGACTGCAGAAGCCCTCACCTGCCCATTCGTTCCCTCCGGGAATCGGCTGTTCCCGGCCGCTCTCGCAAACTCGACCCTCCTGTAAACTTCCGCGCATCCCGACCTCCGCTGACCCTTCCCCACACTGTCCGAACTCGCACCGAGTCCCCTTCACCCCTCACCCCCACACCCACTGTGCTCGCTGACCCCACCCTGGCTCCCGGTCCGGCAACACCTCCATTTTCACGTTCTCACCCTCGTTTTCAAATCCCTCCTTGGGAGAGGCTAGGGATCGAAGGGGGAAAGACACCAGGCCGAGGACCCTTCCACCGAGGAGTTGGGAACCCCGCCCAGCCTCTTGCCCCTGTGCCCAACCACGCGGTGACTTGTTCCTGCCTGCCTGACTCTACCTCTCCCCACAGCACCGTGTGCAAGCCCAAGGCGAGCGAGCAGTCTCCGACTGGCAATTCGACCATGGTGGGCGGCGGCCTCTCCGAACTGGATCGACTCCTCCAGGAGCTGAACACAGCCCAATTCAACATCACCGGTAAGGGGCTCACCGTCGGGGTCCCCTGTTAAAGAGGGAGTCTCTCCGTCAGGGACCCCTGTTAAAGAGGGAGTCTCTCCGTCAGGGACCCCTGTTAAAGAGGGAGTCTCTCCGTCAGGGACCCCTGTTAAAGAGGGAGTCTCTCCGTCAGGGACCCCTGTTAAAGAGGGAGTCTCTCAGTCAGGGACCCCTGTTAAAGAGGGAGTCTCTCCCACAGGGACCCCTGTTAAAGAGGGAGTCTCTCTGTCAGGGACCCCTGTTAAAGAGGGAGTCTCTCCGTCAGGGACCCCTGTTAAAGAGGGAGTCTCTCCGTCAGGGACTCCTGTTAAAGAGGGAGTCTCTCCGTCGGGGACCCCTGTTAAAGAGGGAGTCTCTCCCACAGGGACCCCTGTTAAAGAGGGAGTCTCTCCGTCAGGGACCCCTGTTAAAGAGGGAGTCTCTCCGTCAGGGACCCCTGTTAAAGAGGGAGTCTCTCCATCAGGGACCCCTGTTAAAGAGGGAGTCTCTCAGTCAGGGACCCCTGTTAAAGAGGGAGTCTCTCCGTCAGGGACCCCTGTTAAAGAGGGAGTCTCTCTGTCAGGGACCCCTGTTAAAGAGGGAGTCTCTCCCACAGGGACCCCTGTTAAAGAGGGAGTCTCTCTGTCAGGGACCCCTGTTAAAGAGGGAGTCTCTCCGTCAGGGACCCCTGTTAAAGAGGGAGTCTCTCCGTCAGGGACTCCTGTTAAAGAGGGAGTCTCTCCGTCGGGGACCCCTGTTAAAGAGGGAGTCTCTCCCACAGGGACCCCTGTTAAAGAGGGAGTCTCTCCGTCGGGGACCCCTGTTAAAGAGGGAGTCTCTCCGTCAGGTTCCCCTGTTAAAGAGGGAGTCTCTCCGTCAGGGACCCCTGTTAAAGAGGGAGTCTCTCCATCAGGGACCCCTGTTAAAGAGGGAGTCTCTCCGTCAGGGACCCCTGTTAAAGAGGGAGTCTCTCCGTCAGGGACCCCTGTTAAAGAGGGAGTCTCTCCGTCAGGGACCCCTGTTAAAGAGGGAGTCTCTCCGTCAGGGACCCCTGTTAAAGAGGGAGTCTCTCCGTCAGGGACCCCTGTTAAAGAGGGAGTCTCTCTGTCAGGGACCCCTGTTAAAGAGGGAGTCTCTCCCACAGAGGACCCTTTTACAGATGGTGTCTCTCTGTCCAGACATGGCCTTATCCCTTGGAATTTCCAACCTGACACATGTCTGTCTCTCTGTCACCCGCTCTCTCGCTCTGTCACCCCACACCTCTCTCTCGCTCCATCCCCCTCTCTCTGTCCCTCCCTCCCTCTCTCTCTCTCTGTCCCTCCCTCTCTCTCTGTCCCTCCCTCTCTCTCCCTCCCTCTCTCTCCTTCTCTCTCCCTGTCCTTCTCTCTCTCTGTCCCTCTCTCTCTGTCCCTCTCTCTCTCTGTCTCTCTCACTCAGTCCCTCTCTCTCTCGGTCCCCCTCCCTCTCTCTCTCTCTGTCCCTCTCACTCACTCGCTCTGTCCCTCTCCATTCCAGATGAAATTCTGGCACAGTTCCCTCCAGGGAAACCAATTGAGAGTCGGGATGGAGGGAAGGAGCCAGAGCTGGAGATGGTCTCCACCCTGCCGGATGAAGGAACATTCCGGAAGCAGGTGCCTGAGGAGCGGGCGGCCTTGAAGGAGACGGGGAGTGGACCCCAGCCGGTGATCACGTGAGTTCAGGGTCAATGTTGGCAGAAAGGTATCGCCGTTGTGAATGTTCCAATGTGGGCCCATCGGGAGCCATCTCTCGTCTAGCTCGCCACATTGTACAATAGCATGTCAACACTGAGAATGGGAATTTCCTATGTAAACAGGTCACGTGACCATGGCGGCCAAGATGGAAGCAGCAAGGGAGGGGAACGAGGGAGCGGGGAGCAAGGGAGGGTAGAGGGAAGGGATCGGAGGGAGGTGAGGAGGAGGGATGGAGTAAGGAGGGATGGAGTCGGGGGAAGTTGAGAGGAGGAGAGGAGCAGAGCAGCTGAGGTGGAGGTAGGAAGGAAAGGAGGGAGTGAAGGAGTACGAATATGTCCATCCTGACCCATGTCGCATTCTCTCTCTCTCTCGGCAGTTGCTCTGTCCCCCAGACACAGCCAAAGACCTCGGCAACATCAGCCACACTGGAACTTGACAAGTTAATGGCCTCGCTCTCAGATTTTCAGCTCCACAGCCAAGTGAGTGTAAATATTCCTCCTCTGGGAGTCTTGCATGCTGGGTCAGGGATATCTCAGAGTATCCTGGACCGGGAGGTAACCCCCAGGGAACAGGGGAAAGGACAGTGTATCTAACGCACTGTGACACCCGGTCCCAGAGGGGGAAAGGACAGTGTATCTAACGCACTGTGAAACCTGGTCCCAGAGGGGGAAAGGACAGTGTATCTAACGCACTGTGACACCCGGTCCCAGAGGGGGAAAGGACAGTGTATCTAACGCACTGTGACACCCTGTCCCAGAGGGGGAAAGGACAGTGTATCTAACGCACTGTGACACCCGGTCCCAGAGGGGGAAAGGACAGTGTATCTAACGCACTGTGACACCCAGTCCCAGAGGGGGAAAGGACAGTGTATCTAACGCACTGTGACACCCGGTCCCAGAGGGGGAAAGGACAGTGTATCTAACGCACTGTGACACACGGTCCCAGAGGGGGAAAGGACAGTGTATCTAACGCACTGTGACACACGGTCCCAGAGGGGAAAGGACAGTGTATCTAACGCACTGTGACACCCGGTCGCAGAGGTGGAAGGGACAGTGTATCTAACGCACTGTGACACACAGTCCCAGAGGGGGAAAGGACAGTGTATCTAACGCACTGTGACACCCAGTCCCAGAGGGGGAAAGGACAGTGTATCTAACGCACTGTGACACCCGGTCCCAGAGGGGGAAAGGACAGTGTATCTAACGCACTGTGACACCCGGTCCCAGAGGGGGAAAGGACAGTGTATCTAACGCACTGTGACACCCGGTCCCAGAGGGGGAAAGGACAGTGTATCTAACGCACTGTGACACCCGGTCCCAGAGGGGGAAAAGACAGTGTATCTAACGCACTGTGAAACCTGGTCCCAGAGGGGGAAAGGACAGTGTATCTAACGCACTGTGACACCAGGTGCCAGAGGGGGAAAGGACAGTGTATCTAACGCACTGTGACACCCGGTCCCAGAGGGGGAAATGACAGTGTATCTAACGCACTGTGACACCTGGTCCCAGAGGGGGAAATGACAGTGTATCTAACGCACTGTGACGCCTGGTCCCAGGGGTGGAAGGGACAGTGTATCTAACGCACTGTGAAACCTGGTCCCAGAGGGGGAAAGGACAGTGTATCTAACGCACTGTGACACCCGGTCCCAGAGGGGGAAAGGACAGTGTATCTAACGCACTGTGACACCTGGTCCCAGAGAGGGAAAGGGCAGTATGTCTAACGCACTGTGACACCCGGTCCCAGAGGGGGAAAGGACAGTGTATCTAACGCACTGTGACACCCGGTCCCAGAGGGGGAAAGGACAGTGTATCTAACGCACTGTGAAACCTGGTCCCAGAGGGGGGATGTGTTCAGAAGCCGGTCGGTCCCATGCAAATGGAGATCCTGTGCGATTCCCTCTCCCTCTCTGAAGCCTCCTTTGGTGGTCAGTGGTTTGGACACAACTCTAGCTGTTGGGATCCTCCGATCCCTCAGGCTGTGTTTTGCTGTGTTTGAGGTGGGATTGGAGGGACTGGACACAAGGAGGTTGCGTGCTTGGTGCAGTTTGATGTTTCACACCGTCTCTCTCTCTCTCTCCCCCCGCTCCCTCTCCTTTTCTCTCTCTCCTCGATCTCCCCCTCGACCCTACTCTCATCCCTTCATCTCTACCCTCTGCATGTCCCTCCCTCTCCCCTTCCCTCCCTCCACCTACACTCCCTCCCTACACCTGAGTCTCCCTCTCCCTGCTCTCTTTCTCACCCCTCCCTCATTTAACACCCTCTCCCTCCCTCCCTCTCTCTCTGCCCCCCCCACCTCCCTCCCTCTCTCTCTGCCCCCCCCACCTCCCTCCCTCTCTCTCTGCCCCCCCCACCTCCCTCCCTCTCTCTCTGCCCCCCCCACCTCCCTCCCTCTCTCTCTGCCCCCCCCACCTCCCTCTCTCTCTCTCTGCCCCCCCCCACCTCCCTCCCTCTCTCTCTGCCCCCCCCACCTCCCTCCCTCTCTCTCTGCCCCCCCCACCTCCCTCCCTCTCTCTCTGCCCCCCCCACCTCCCTCCCTCTCTCTCTGCCCCCCCCACCTCCCTCTCTCTCTCTCTGTCCCCCCCACCTCCCTCTCTCTCTGCCCCCCCCACCTCCCTCTCTCTCTCTCTGCCCCCCCACCTCCCTCCCTCTCTCTCTGCCCCCCCCACCTCCCTCTCTCTCTCTCTGCCCCCCCTCTCTCTCTCTCTGCCCCCCCCCCACCTCCCTCCCTCTCTCTCTGCCCCCCCCACCTCCCTCTCTCTCTGCCCCCCCCACCTCCCTCCCTCTCTCTCTGCCCCCCCCCCAACTCCCTCTCTCTCTCTCTGCCCCCCCACCTCCCTCTCTCTCTCTCTGCCCCCCCCCCACCTCTCTCTCTGCCCCCCCCCCCACCTCTCTCTCTCTCTCTCTCTGCCCCCCCACCTCTCTCTCTCTCTGCCCCCCCTCTCTCTCTCTCTGCCCCCCCCCCCCACCTCCCTCTCTCTCTCTCTGCCCCCCCCCCCACCTCCCTCTCTCTCTGCCCCCCCCACCTCCCTCTCTCTCTCCCTCCCCCCACCTCCCTCTCTCTCTCTCTGCCCCCCCTCTCTCTCTCTCTGCCCCCCCCACCTCCCTCTCTCTCTGCCCCCCCACCTCCCTCTCTCTCTCTCTGCCCCCCACCTCCCTCTCTCTCTGCCCCCCCACCTCCCTCTCTCTCTCTCTGCCCCCCCACCTCCCTCTCTCTCTGCCCCCCCACCTCCCTCCCTCTCTCTCTGCCCCCCCACCTCTCTCTCTCTCTGCCCCCCCACCTCCCTCTCTCTCTCTCTGCCCCCCCACCTCCCTCTCTCTCTCTCTGCCCCCCCACCTCCCTCTCTCTCTCTCTCTGCCCCCCCCACCTCCCTCTCTCTCTCTCTGCCCCCCCACCTCTCTCTCTCTCTGCCCCCCCCACCTCCCTCTCTCTCTCTCTGCCCCCCCACCTCTCTCTCTCTCTGCCCCCCCCACCTCCCTCTCTCTCTCTCTGCCCCCCCACCTCCCTCTCTCTCTCTGCCCCCCCCACCTCTCTCTCTCTCTCTCTGCCCCCCCCACCTCTCTCTCTCTCTGCCCCCCCACCTCCCTCTCTCTCTCTGCCCCCCCCACCTCCCTCTCTCTCTCTCTGCCCCCGCCCCCCCCACCTCTCTCTCTCTCTCTCTGCCCCCCCCACCTCCCTCTCTCTCTCTGCCCCCCCACCTCTCTCTCTCTCTGCCCCCCCCACCTCCCTCTCTCTCTCTCTGCCCCCCCCACCTCCCTCTCTCTCTCTCTGCCCCCGCCCCCCCCACCTCTCTCTCTCTCTCTCTGCCCCCCCCACCTCCCTCTCTCTCCCTCCCCCCACCTCCCTCTCTCTCTCTCTCTGCCCCCCCCACCTCCCTCTCTCTCCCTCCCCCCACCTCCCTCTCTCTCTCTGCCCCCCCCACCTCCCTCTCTCTCTCTCTCTGCCCCCCCCACCTCCCTCTCTCTCCCTCCCCCCACCTCCCTCTCTCTCTCTGCCCCCCCACCTCCCTCTCTCTCTCTCTGCCCCCCCACCTCTCTCTCTGCCCCCGCCCCCCCCACCTCTATCTTCCCCCCCCCGCCCTGGCCCCCTCCCCTCCCCCCCTCCGTCTGTCCCCTCTCTCTCTCGCTCCCTCTCTCCCGGACAGCCCACCCCTCAGCCTGTCACACAGCCGAGCGTGACAGTCGTCTCTCCGGCTCCCTCCAGCGAGACCCCGGCCCCCATTCCCACCGGGAACCTGGACAACATGCTGGGAATGCTCCAGTCCAATCTCAGCCGGCAGGGGATCTCTACCGTCACCAAGGGCTCCTGTACGGCCTGCCGGAAACCCATCGTGGGCCAGGTGAGGACGGGGCTCTCTGAGAGGGCGGCGGAGGTGGGTGTGTGGGTGGGGAGGGAGGGAGGGAGGGAGGGTGAAGGGAGGGGGAGACGAGGGTGTTGGATGGGGCAGCGCACGAGGGGCTTAGGCTGCTCCTCGGCCTCGCAAGCGACTTCCGGGAAGCAGCTGTGCGGAGTTGTGAAGGCTTCCACAGGCGAATAGCAGTGGTCTCTGGGATGGGGGCGGGGGTGGGGGTCGGAGGGATGGGGATGAGGGTCCCCATCCCAATCAGCCATCTGTGACCCCACCATCAACCCACCCCCCCATCCCAAAAAAGAATGGATTCGTCCCCAGAACGAGCCATCCTAGGTGGACCGAGCATGAAGCCCCCCCCCCGCGTCGGTCGCACAGCTCGTCAACAAAGAGCAGGAACCTGGGCAAAGCAGCCGAAGAACCAAAGACCAATGGACAGAATGAGAAAATGGGCGTTCCCACAGTGCGGCTCTCCCTCAGCACTGACCCTCTGACAGTGCGGCTCTCCCTCAGTACTGACCCTCCGACAGTGTGGCTCTCCCTCAGTACTGACCCTCCGACAGTGTGGCTCTCCCTCAGTACTGACCCTCTGACAGTGCGGCTCTCCCTCAGTACTGACCCTCCGACAGTGCGGTGCTCACTCAGCACTGACCCTCCGACAGTGCAGCACTCCCTCAGTACTGACCCTCCCACAGTGCGGCACTCCCTCAGTATTGACCCTCTGACAGTGCGGCACTCCCTCAGTACTGATCCTCCGACAGTGCGGCACTCCCTCAGCACTGACCCTCCGACAGTGCGGCACTCCCTCAACACTGACCCTCCGACTGTGCGGTACTCCCTCAGTACTGACCCTCTGACAGTGCGGCTCTCCCTCAGTACTGACCCTCCGACAGTGCGGCTCTCCCTCAGCACTGACCCTCCGACAGTGTGGTGCTCCCTCAGTACTGACCCTCCCACAGTGCGGCACTCCCTCAGTTATGACCCTCCCACAGTGTGGCTCCCCCTCACTACTGACCCTCCGACAGTGCGGCTCTCCCTCAGTACTGACCCTCTGACAGTGCGGCTCTCCCTCAGTACTGACCCTCTGACAGTGCGGCTCTCCCTCAGTACTGACCCTCCGACAGTGCGGCTCTCCCTCAGTACTGACCCTCCGACAGTGCGGCTCTCCCACAGTACTGACCCTCCGACAGTGCGGCTCTCCCTCAGCACTGACCCTCCGACAGTGCGAGTGACTCTCTCTCTTTCTCTCTCTCTCTCTCTGTAGGTGGTAACTGCCCTGGGGCAAATCTGGCACCCAGAGCACTTTGTGTGCACTCACTGCTCCGAGGAGATCGGGGGTAGTAACTTCTTTGAGAAGGAGGGTCTGCCCTACTGCGAGAAGGATTACTGGCTCCTGTTCTCCCCCCGATGTGCCTATTGCAACGAGCCCATTATGGACGTGAGTATAACCGAGGGGCCTCGACCATACCTCCCCTCCTCGACCTCACTCTCAGCTCCCTCCACCCTTGGTGCTCTGCCCCCCCCTGTGGCTCACCGGGTGGACCCAGCTCCCCAAGGCTGCTGAGTTCGTGCGGTGGGGTTTGGGGTGGTGGGGGTGGTGGTGCCGGGACCCTGTGTGCGGGGGTGGGGGTGGGGTTGGGGAGTCAGCGTTAGGGGTGGGGTCGGGGGTCAGGGCTAGGTGTGGGGTCGGGGGGTCAATGTTAGGAGTTGGGTCAGTGGGTCAGGGCTGGGGGTGGGGTCAGGGGTCAGGGTTAGGGGTGGGGTCGGAGGGGTCAGGGCTAGGGGTGGGGTCGGGGGGTCAGCGTTAGGAGTTGGGTCAGTGGGTCAGGGCTGGGGGTGGGGTCAGGGGGTCAGGGTTAGGGGTGGGGTCAGGGGGTCACTGCTCGGGGCGGGGTCTGGGGGGGTCAGGGCTTGGGGCGGGGTTGTGGGGTCAGGATTAAGAGTGGGGTCGGGGGGTCAGGGCTAGGGGTTGGGTCGTGTGGTCAGGATTAGGAGTGTCAGGGTGTCAGGGTTGGGGTGGGGTTGGGGGGTCAGGTTAAGGTGGGGTCGGGGGGTCAGGGCTAGGAGTGGGGTCAGGAAGGGGTCAGGGCTAGGGGTGGGGTCAGGGGTCTGGGGCTATGAATGGGATTGGGGGTTCAGGGCTAGGAGTGGGATCGGGGGGTCAGTGCTAGGGGTGGGGACGGTGGGGTCAAGGCTGGGGTGGGGTCGGTGGGGTCAAGGCTAGGGGTGGGGTCAGGACGGGGTCAGGGCTGGTGGTGTGGTCAGGGGGTCAGTGCTAAGAGTGGGGTCGGTGGGGTCAGGTCTCGGGGTGGGGTCAGGTGGTCAGTGCTCGGGGTGGGGTCGGGAAGGGGTCAGGGTTAGGGCTGGGGTCAAGTGGTCAGGGCTAGGACTGGGGTTGGGGGGTCGGGGGGTCAGGGCCAGAGGTGGGGTTGTGGGGTCAGGATTAGGAGTGTCGTGGGGGTCAGGGCTAGAGGTGGGCTCGGGGGCTCAGGGTCAGGGATGAGGTCGGGGGGTCAGGGCCAGGGGTTGGGTCGTGAGGTCAGGGCTGGGGGCGGGGTCGGGGTCAGGGCTGGGGTTGGGGTCGGGGGTCAGGGCTGGGGTTGGGGTTGGGGTCAGGGCTGGGGGTGGGGTCGGGGGTCAGGGCTGGGGGTGGGGTCGGGGTCAGAGATAGGGACGGGGTCGGGGGTCAGGGCTGGGGGTGGGGTCGGGGTCAGGGCTGGGGGTGAGGTCGGGGTCAGGGCTGGGGTGGGGTCGGGGTCAGGGCTGGGGGTGGGGTCGGGGGTCAGGGCTGGGGGTGGGGTCGGGGTCAGGGCTGGGGGTGGGGTCAGGGGTCAGGGCTCGGGGTGGGGTCGGGGGTCAGGGCTGGGGGTGGGGTCGGGGGTCAGGGCTGGGGGTGGGGTCGGGGTCAGGGCTGGGGGTGGGGTCAGGGGTCAGGGCTGGGGGTGGGGTCGGGGGTCAGGGCTGGGGGTGGGGTCGGGGTCAGGGATAGGGACGGGGTCGGGGGTCAGGGCTGGGGGTGGGGTCGGGGTCAGGGCTGGGGGTGGGGTCGGGGGTCAGGGCTGGGGGTGGGGTTGGGGGTCAGGGCTGGAGGTGGGGTCGGGGTCAGGGATAGGGACGGGGTCGGGGGTCAGGGCTGGGGGTGGGGTCGGGGTCAGGGCTGGGGGTGGGGTCGGGGGTCAAGGCTGGGGGTGGGGTCGGGGGTCAGGGCTGGGGGTGGGGTCGGGGGTCAGGGCTGGGAGTGGGGTCGGGGGTCAGGGCTGGGAGTGGGGTCGGGGTCAGGGCTGGGGGTGAGGTCGGGGGGTCAGGGCTGGGGGCGGGGTCGGGGGTCAGGGCTGGGGGCGGGGTCGGGGGTCAGAACTGGAGGTGGGGTCGGGGGTCAGGGCTGGGGGTGGGGTCGGGGTCAGGGCTGGGGGTGGGGTCGGGGTCAGGGCTGGGGGTGGGGTCGGGGGTCAGGGCTCGGGGTGGGGTCGGGGGTCAGGGCTGGGGGTGGGGTCGGGGGTCAGGGCTGGGGGTGGGGTCGGGGTCAGGGCTGGGGGTGGGGTCAGGGGTCAGGGCTGGGGGTGGGGTCGGGGGTCAGGGCTGGGGGTGGGGTCGGGGGTCAGGGCTGGGGGTGGGGTCGGGGTCAGGGATAGGGACGGGTCGGGGGTCAGGGCTGGGGGTGGGGTCGGGGTCAGGGCTGGGGGTGGGGTCGGGGGTCAGGGCTGGGGGTGGGGTTGGGGGTCAGGGCTGGAGGTGGGGTCGGGGTCAGGGATAGGGACGGGGTCGGGGGTCAGGGCTGGGGGTGGGGTCGGGGTCAGGGCTGGGGGTGGGGTCGGGGGTCAAGGCTGGGGGTGGGGTCGGGGGTCAGGGCTGGGGGTGGGGTCGGGGGTCAGGGCTGGGAGTGGGGTCGGGGTCAGGGCTGGGGGTGAGGTCGGGGGGTCAGGGCTGGGGGCGGGGTCGGGGGTCAGGGCTGGGGGCGGGGTCGGGGTCAGGGCTGGGGGTGGGGTCGGGGGTCAGGGCTGGGGGGCGGGGTCGGGGGTCAGAACTGGAGGTGGGGTCGGGGGTCAGGGCTGGGGGTGGGGTCGGGGTCAGGGCTGGGGGTGGGGTCGGGGTCAGGGCTGGGGGTGGGGTCGGGGGGTCAGGGCTGGGGGTGGGGTCGGGGGGTCAGGGCTGGGGGTGGGGTCGGGGGGTCAGGGTTAAGAGTGGGGTCAGGGTGTGAAGTTTGGGTCAGGGGTTAGAAGTGGGTTCGGGGGGTTTAGGGTTAGGAGTGGGGCCAGGGGGTTACGGTTGGGTCAGAGGTTAGGAGTGGGGTCGGGGGTCAGGCTTAGGTGGGGGGGGTAAGGGATTAGGAATTGGTCAGAAATGGTGTGTGATTGGAGGACATCGGAGAAGAAAAAAGAGATATGGGGGAGGGAAGGACAGTTGGAATGAGGTAGGGGGAGTGATGGAGAGGGAGAATGAGGCAGGGGGAGTGATGGAGAGGGAGAGTGAGGCAGGGGGAGTGATGGAGAGGGAGAGTGAGGCAGGGGGAGTGATGGAGAGGGAGAGTGAGGCAGGGGGAGTGATGGAGAGGGAGAATGAGGCAGGGGGAGTGATGGAGAGGGAGAATGAGGTAGGGGGAGTGATGGAGAGGGAGAATGAGGCAGGGGGAGTGATGGAGAGGGAGAATGAGGTAGGGGGAGTGATGGAGAGGGAGAGTGAGGCAGGGGGAGTGATGGAGAGGGAGAATGAGGCAGGGGGAGTGATGGAGAGGGAGAATGAGGTAGGGGGAGTGATGGAGAGGGAGAATGAGGCAGGGGGAGTGATGGAGAGGGAGAGTGAGATGGACGGAGTGATGGAGAGGGAGAGTGAGGCAGGGGGAGTGATGGAGAGGGAGAGGGAGGCGGAGGGAGTGATGGAGAGGGAGAGCGAGGTGGGGGAGTGATGGAGAGGGAGAATGAGGCAGGGGGAGTGATGGAGAGGGAGAGTGAGGCAGGGGGAGTGATGGAGAGGGAGAATGAGGCAGGGGGAGTGATGGAGAGGGAGAGGGAGGCGGAGGGAGTGATGGAGAGGGAGACCGAGGTAGGGGGAGTGATGGAGAGGGAGAATGAGGCAGGGGGAGTGATGGAGAGGGAGAGTGAGATGGACGGAGTGATGGAGAGGGAGAGTGAGGTAGGGGGAGGGATGGAGAGGGAGAGTGAGGCAGGGGGAGTGATGGAGAGGGAGAGTGAGGCAGGGGGAGTGATGGAGAGGGAGAGGGAGGCAGGGGGAGTGATGGAGAGGGAGAGTGAGGCAGGGGGAGTGATGGAGAGGGAGAGGGAGGCGGAGGGAGTGATGGAGAGGGAGAGCGAGGTAGGGGGAGTGATGGAGAGGGAGAGTGAGGCAGGGGGAGTTATGGAGGGGGAGAGTGAGGCAGGGGGAGTGATGGAGAGGGAGAATGAGGCAGGGGGAGTGATGGAGAGGGAGAGTGAGGCAGGGGGAGTGATGGAGAGGGAGAATGAGGCAGGGGGAGTGATGGAGAGGGAGAGGGAGGCGGAGGGAGTGATGGAGAGGGAGAATGAGGCAGGGGGAGTGATGGAGAGGGAGAGTGAGGCAGGGGGAGTGATGGAGAGGGAGAGTGAGATGGACGGAGTGATGGAGAGGGAGAGTGAGGCAGGGGGAGTGATGGAGAGGGAGAGTGAGGCAGGGGGAGTGATGGAGAGGGAGAATGAGGCAGGGGGAGTGACGGAGAGGGAGAGTGAGGCAGGGGGAGTGATGGAGAGGGAGAATGAGGCAGGGGGAGTGATGGAGAGGGAGAGGGAGGCGGAGGGAGTGATGGAGAGGGAGAGCGAGGTAGGGGGAGTGATGGAGAGGGAGAATGAGGCAGGGGGAGTGATGGAGAGGGAGAGTGAGATGGACGGATTGATGGAGAGGGAGAGTGAGGCAGGGGGAGGGATGGAGAGGGAGAGTGAGGCAGGGGGAGTGATGGAAAGGGAGTGTGAGGCAGGGGGAGTGATGGAGAGGGAGAGTGAGGCAGGGGGAGTGATGGAGAGGGAGAGTGAGGCAGGGGGAGTGATGGAGAGGGAGAGTGAGATGGACGGAGTGATGGAGAGGGAGAGTGAGGCGGGGGAGTGATGGAGAGGGAGAGTGAGGCAGGGGGAGTGATGGTGAGGGAGAGTGAGGGAGGGGGGAGTGATGGAGAGGGAGAGGGAGGCGGAGGGAGTGATGGAGAGGGAGAGCGAGGTAGGGGGAGTGATGGAGAGGGAGAATGAGGCAGGGGGAGTGATGGAGAGGGAGAATGAGGCAGGGGGAGTGATGGAGAGGGAGAGTGAGATGAACGGAGTGATGGAGAGGGAGAGTGAGATGGACGGAGTGATGGAGAGGGAGAGCGAGGTGGGGGAGTGATGGAGAGGGAGAATGAGGCAGGGGGAGTGATGGAGAGGGAGAGTGAGGCAGGGGGAGTGATGGAGAGGGAGAATGAGGCAGGGGGAGTGATGGAGAGGGAGAGGGAGGCGGAGGGAGTGATGGAGAGGGAGAGCGAGGTAGGGGGAGTGATGGAGAGGGAGAATGAGGCAGGGGGAGTGATGGAGAGGGAGAGTGAGATGGACGGAGTGATGGAGAGGGAGAGTGAGGTAGGGGGAGGGATGGAGAGGGAGAGTGAGGCAGGGGGAGTGATGGAGAGGGAGAGTGAGGCAGGGGGAGTGATGGAGAGGGAGAGGGAGGCAGGGGGAGTGATGGAGAGGGAGAGTGAGGCAGGGGGAGTGATGGAGAGGGAGAGGGAGGCGGAGGGAGTGATGGAGAGGGAGAGCGAGGTAGGGGGAGTGATGGAGAGGGAGAGTGAGGCAGGGGGAGTTATGGAGGGGGAGAGTGAGGCAGGGGGAGTGATGGAGAGGGAGAATGAGGCAGGGGGAGTGATGGAGAGGGAGAGTGAGGCAGGGGGAGTGATGGAGAGGGAGAATGAGGCAGGGGGAGTGATGGAGAGGGAGAGGGAGGCGGAGGGAGTGATGGAGAGGGAGAATGAGGCAGGGGGAGTGATGGAGAGGGAGAGTGAGGCAGGGGGAGTGATGGAGAGGGAGAGTGAGATGGACGGAGTGATGGAGAGGGAGAGTGAGGCAGGGGGAGTGATGGAGAGGGAGAGTGAGGCAGGGGGAGTGACGGAGAGGGAGAGTGAGGCAGGGGGAGTGATGGAGAGGGAGAATGAGGCAGGGGGAGTGATGGAGAGGGAGAGGGAGGCGGAGGGAGTGATGGAGAGGGAGAGCGAGGTAGGGGGAGTGATGGAGAGGGAGAATGAGGCAGGGGGAGTGATGGAGAGGGAGAGTGAGATGGACGGATTGATGGAGAGGGAGAGTGAGGCAGGGGGAGGGATGGAGAGGGAGAGTGAGGCAGGGGGAGTGATGGAAAGGGAGAGTGAGGCAGGGGGAGTGATGGAGAGGGAGAGTGAGGCAGGGGGAGTGATGGAGAGGGAGAGTGAGGCAGGGGGAGTGATGGAGAGGGAGAGTGAGATGGACGGAGTGATGGAGAGGGAGAGTGAGGCGGGGGAGTGATGGAGAGGGAGAGTGAGGCAGGGGGAGTGATGGTGAGGGAGAGTGAGGCAGGGGGAGTGATGGAGAGGGAGAGGGAGGCGGAGGGAGTGATGGAGAGGGAGAGCGAGGTAGGGGGAGTGATGGAGAGGGAGAATGAGGCAGGGGGAGTGATGGAGAGGGAGAATGAGGCAGGGGGAGTGATGGAGAGGGAGAGTGAGATGAACGGAGTGATGGAGAGGGAGAGTGAGATGGACGGAGTGATGGAGAGGGAGAGTGAGGCAGGGGGAGGGATGGAGAGGGAGAGTGAGGCAGGGGGAGTGATGGAGAGGGAGACTGAGGCAGGGGGAGTGATGGAGAGGGAGAGTGAGGTGGAGGGAGTGATGAAGAGTGAGAGCGAGGCAGGGGGAGTGATGGAGAGGGAGAGTGAGGCAGGGGGAGTGATGGAGAGGGAGAGTGAGGCAGGGGGAGTGATGGAGAGTGAGAGCGAGGCAGGGGGAGTGATGGAGAGGGAGAGTGAGGCAGGGGGAGTGATGGAGAGGGAGAGTGAGGCAGGGGGAGTGATGGAGAGGGAGAGTGAGGTGGAGGGAGTGATGGAGAGGGAGAGTGAGGCGGGGGAGTGATGGAGAGGGAGAGTGAGGGAGGTGGAGTGATGGAGAGGGAGAGTGAGGTGGAGGGAATGATGGAGAGGGAGAATGAGGCAGGGGGAGTGGTGGAGAGGGAGAGTGAGGTAGGGGGAGAAATGGAGAGGGAGAGTGAGGCAGGGGTATTGGTGGAGAGGGAGAGTGAGGCAGGAGGAGTGGTGGAGAGGGAGAGTGAGGTGGAGGGAGTGGTGGAGAGGGAGAGTGAGGTGGAGGGAGTGATGGAGAGGGAGAGTGAGGCAGGGGGAGTGATGGAGAGGGAGAATGAGGCAGGGGGAGTGGTGGAGAGGGAGAGTGAGGTAGGGGGAGAAATGTAGAGGGAGAGTGAAGCAGGGGTAGTGGTGGAGAGGGAGAGTGAGGCAGGAGGAGTGATGGAGAGGGAGAGTGAGATGGAGGGAGTGGTGGAGAGGGAGAGTGAGGTGGAGGGAGTGGTGGAGAGGGAGAGTGAGGTGGAGGGAGTGATGGAGAGGGAGAATGAGGCAGGGGGAGGGATGGAGAGGGAGAGTAAGGCAGGGGGAGTGATGGAGAGGGAGAGTGAGGCAGGGGGAGTGATAGAGAGGGAGAGGGAGGCACGGGGAGTGATGGAGAGGGAGAGTAAGGCAGGGGGAGTGATGGAGAGGGAGAGGGAGGCGGAGGGAGTGATGGAGAGGGAGAGTGAGGCAGGGGGAGTGATGGAGGGGGAGAGTGAGGCAGGGGGAGTGATGGAGAGGGAGAGCGAGGTAGGGGGAGGGATGGAGAGGGAGAATGAGGTGGAGGGAGTGATGGAGAGGGAGAGTGAGGCGGAGGGAATGATGGAGAGGGATCGTGAGGTGGAGGGAGTGATGGAGAGGGAGAGTGAGGTGGAGGGAGTGATGGAGAGGGAAAGTGAGGTGGAGGGAGTGATGGAGAGGGAGAGTGAGGTGGAGGGAGTGATGGAGAGGGAGAGTGAGGTGGAGGGAGTGATGAGAGGGAAAGTGAGGTGGAGGGAGTGATGGAGAGGGAGAGTGAAGTAGTGGGAGTGATGAAGAGGGAAATTGAGTCAGGGGAGTGGTGGCGAGGGAGAGTGAAATGGAGGGAGTGATGTGAGGGAGAGTGAGGTGGAGGGAGTGATGGAGGGGGAGATTGAGGCAGGGGGAGTGGTGGAGAGGGAGAGTGAGGCAGGGGGACATGGAGAGGGAGAGTGAGGCAGGGGGAGTGATGGAGACAGAGAGCGAGGTGGACGGAGTGATGGAGAGGGAGAGTGAGGCAGGGGGAGTGATGGAGAGGGAGAGTGAGGTGGAGGGAGTGGTGGAGAGGGAGAGCGAGGCAGATGGAGTGATGGAGAGGGAGAGTGAGGCAGGGGGAGTGATGGAGAGTGAGAGTGAGGTGGAGGGAGTGATGGAGAGGGAGAGTTAGGCGGGGGAGTGATGCAGAGGGTGAGTGAGGTGGAGGGCGTGATGGAGAGGGAGAGTTAGGCAGGGGGAGTGATGCAGAGGGAGAGTGAGGTGGAGGGAGTGGAGAGGGAGAGTGAGGCAGGGAGAGTGGTGGAGAGGGAGAGTGAGGTGGAGGGAGTGATGGAGAGGGAGAGTGAGGTAGAGGGAGTGATGGAGACGGAGAGTGAGGTGGAGGGAGTGATGGTGAGGGAGAGTGAGGTGGAGGTAGTGATGGAGAGGGAGAGTGAAGTAGGGGGAGTGATGGAGAGGGAGATTGAGGCAGGGGGAGTGGTGGCGAGGGAGAGTGAGGTAGGGGGAGTGATGGAGAGGGAGAGTGAGATGGAGGGAGTGATGGAGAGGGAGAATGAGGTGGAGGGAGTGATGGAGAGGGAGAGTGAGGTGGAGGGTGTGATGGAGAGGGAGATTGAGGCAGGGGGAGTGGTGGCGAGGGAGAGTGAGGTGGGGGAGTGATGGAGAGGGAGAGTGAGGTGGAGGGTGTGATGGAGAGGGAGATTGAGGCAGGGGGAGTGATGGAGAAGGAGAGTGAGGTAGGGGGAGTGATGGAGTGGGAGAGTGAGGCGGAGGGAGTGACAGAGATGGGGAGTGAGGCAGGGGGAGTGATGGAGATGGAGAGTGAGGTGGAGGGAGTGGTGGAGAGGGAGAATGAGGCAAGGGGAGTGATGGAGAGGGAGAGTGAGGCAGGCGGAGTGATGGAGAGGGAGAGTGAGGCAGGGGGAGTTATGGAGAGGGAGAGTGAGGGAGGGGGGAGTGATGGAGAGGGAGAGTGAGGCAGGGGGAGTTATGGAGAGGGAGAGTGAGGTGGAGGGAGTGATGGAGAGGGAGAGTGAGGCGGGGGGAGTGATGGAGAGGGAGAGCGAGGTGGAGGGAGTGATGGAGAGGGAGAGTGAGGCCGGGGGAAGGGTGGAGAGGGAGAGTGAGGTGGAGGTAGTGATGGAGAGGGAGAGTGAGGCAGGGGGAGTGATGGAGAGGGAGAGTGAGGCAGGGAGAGTGGTGGAGAGGGAGAGTGAGGCAGGGGGAGTGATGGAGAGGGTGAGTGAGGCAGGGGGAGTGATGGAGAGGTAGAGTGAGGCAGGGGGAGTGATTGAGAGGGAGAGTGAGGCAGGGAGAGTGATGGAGTGGGAGAGTGAGGCAGGGGGAGTGATGGAGAGGGAGAGTGAGGCAGGGGGAGTGATGGAGAGGGAGTGTGAGGGGAAGGGAGTGATGGAGAGTGAGAGCGAGGCAGGGGGAGTGATGGAGAGGGAGAGTGAGGCAGGGGGAGTGATGGAGAGGGAGAGTGAGGCAGGGGGAGTGATGGAGAGGGAGAGTGAGGCAGGGGGAGTTATGGAGAGGGAGAGTGAGGGAGGGGGTAGTGATGGAGAGGGAGAGTGAGGCAGGGGGAGTTATGGAGAGGGAGAGTGAGGGAGGGGGGAGTGATGGAGAGGGAGAGTGAGGCAGGGGGAGTTATGGAGAGGGAGAGTGAGGGAGGGGGGAGTGATGGAGATGGAGAGTGAGGCGGGGGAGTGATGGAGAGGGAGACTGAGGCAGGTGGAGTGGTGGAGAGGGAGAGTGAGGCAGGGGGAGTGATGGAGAGGGAGAGTGAGACAGGGGGAGTGGTGGAGAGGGAGAGTGAGGCAGGGGGAGTGATGGAGAGGGAGAGTGAGATGGAGGGAGTGATGGAGAGGGAGACTGAGGTGGAGGGATTGATGGAGAGGGAGAATGAGGTGGAGGGAGTGATGGAGAGGGAGAGTGAGGCAGGGGAGTGGTGGAGAGGGAGAGTGAGGCAGGGGGAGTGATGGAGAGGGAGAGTGAGGCAGGGGGAGTGATGGAGAGGGAGAGTGAGGCAGGGGGAGTGATGGAGAGGGAGAGTGAGGCAGGGGGAGTTATGGAGAGGGATAGTGAGGGAGGGGGTAGTGATGGAGAGGGAGAGTGAGGCAGGGGGAGTTATGGAGAGGGAGAGTGAGGGAGGGGGGAGTGATGGAGAGGGAGAGTGAGGCGGGGGAGTGATGGAGAGGGAGACTGAGGCAGGGGGAGTGGTGGAGAGGGAGAGTGAGGCAGGGGGAGTGATGGAGAGGGAGAGTGAGGCAGGGGGAGTGGTGGAGAGGGAGAGTGAGGCAGGGGGAGTGATGGAGAGGGAGAGTGAGATGGAGGGAGTGATGGAGAGGGAGACTGAGGTGGAGGGATTGATGGAGAGGGAGAATGAGGTGGAGGGAGTGATGGAGAGGGAGAGTGAGGCGGGGGAGTGGTGGAGAGGGAGAGTGAGGCAGGGGGAGTGATGGAGAATGAGAGTGAGGCAGGGGGAGTGATGGAGGGGGAGAGTGAGGCAGGGGGAGTGATGGAGAGGGAGAGTGAGGCAGGGGGCGTGATGGAGAGGGAGAGTGAGGCAGGGGGAGTGATGGAGAGGGAGAGTGAGGCAGGGGGAGTGATGGAGAGGGAGAGTGAGGTGGAGGGAGTGATGGAGAGGGAGAGCGAGGTGGAGGTAGTGATGGAGAGGGAGAGTGAGGCGGGGGGAGTGATGGAGAGGGAGAGTGAGGCAGGGGGAGTGATGGAGAGGGAGAGTGAGGCAGGGGGAGTTATGGAGAGGGATAGTGAGGGAGGGGGTAGTGATGGAGAGGGAGAGTGAGGCAGCGGGAGTTATGGAGAGGGAGAGTGAGGGAGGGGGGAGTGATGGAGAGGGAGAGTGAGGCGGGGGAGTGATGGAGAGGGAGACTGAGGCAGGTGGAGTGGTGGAGAGGGAGAGTGAGGCAGGGGGAGTGATGGAGAGGGAGAGTGAGGCAGGGGGAGTGATGGAGAGGGAGAGTGAGACAGGGGGAGTGGTGGAGAGGGAGAGTGAGGCAGGGGGAGTGATGGAGAGGGAGAGTGAGATGGAGGGAGTGATGGAGAGGGAGACTGAGGTGGAGGGATTGATGGAGAGGGAGAATGACGTGGAGGGAGTGATGGAGATGGAGAGTGAGGCGGGGGAGTGGTGGAGAGGGAGAGTGAGGCAGGGGGAGTGATGGAGAGGGAGAGTGAGATGGAAGGAGTGATGGAGAGTGAGAGTGAGGTGGAGGGAGTGATCGAGAGGGAGAGTGAGGCAGGGGGAGTGATGGAGAAGGAGAGTGAGGTAGGGGGAGTGATGGAGGGGGAGAGTGAGGCAGGGGGAGTGATGGAGAGGGAGAGTGAGGCAGGGGGAGTGATGGAGAGGGAGAGTGAGGCAGGGGGAGTGATGGAGAGGGAGAGTGAGGCAGGGGTAGTGATGGAGAGGGAGAGTGAGATGGACGGAGTGATGGAGAGGGAGAGTGAGGCAGGGGGAGTGATTGAGAGGGAGAGTGAGGCAGGGAGAGTGATGGAGTGGGAGAGTGAGGCAGGGGGAGTGATGGAGAGGGAGAGTGAGGCAGGGGGAGTGATTGAGAGGGAGAGTGAGGCACGGAGAGTGATGGAGTGGGAGAGTGAGGCAGGGGGAGTGATGGAGAGGGAGAGTGAGGCAGGGGGAGTGATGGAGAGGGAGTGTGAGGGGAAGGGAGTGATGGAGAGTGAGAGCGAGGCAGGGGGAGTGATGGAGAGGGAGAGTGAGGCAGGGGGAGTGATGGAGAGGGAGAGTGAGGCAGGGGGAGTGATGGAGAGGGAGAGTGAGGCAGGGGGAGTTATGGAGAGGGAGAGTGAGGTGGAGGTAGTGATGGAGAGGGAGAGTGAGGCGGGGGGAGTGATGGAGAGGGAGAGCGAGGTGGAGGGAGTGATGGAGAGGGAGACTGAGGTGGAGGGAGTGAAGGAGAGGGAGAGTGAGGCAGGGGAATGATGGAGAAGGAGAGTGAGGCAGGGGGAGTGATGGAGAGGGAGAGTGAGGCAGGGGGAGTGATGGAGAGGGAGAGTGAGGCGGGGGAGTGATGGAGAGGGAGAGTGAGGCAGGGGAATGATGGAGAAGGAGAGTGAGGCAGGGGGAGTTATGGAGAGGGAGAGTGAGGCAGGGGGAGTGATGGAGTGGGAGAGTGAGACAGGGGGAGTGGTGGAGAGGGAGAGTGAGGCAGGGGGAGTGATGGAGAGGGAGAGTGAGATGGAGGGAGTGATGGAGAGGGAGACTGAGGTGGAGGGATTGATGGAGAGGGAGAGTGAGGCAGGGGGAGTGATGGAGAAGGAGAGTGAGGCAGGGGGAGTGATGGAGGGGGAGAGTGAGGCAGGGGGAGTGATGGAGAGGGAGAGTGAGGCAGGGGGAGTGATGGAGAGGGAGAATGAGGCAGGGGGAGTGATGGAGAGGGAGAGTGAGGCAGGGGGAGTGATGGAGAGGGAGAGTGAGGTGGAGGGAGTGATGGAGAGGGAGAGCGAGGTGGAGGTAGTGATGGAGAGGGAAAGTGAGGCAGGGGGAGTGATGGAGAGGGAGAGTGAGGTGGAGGTAGTGATGGAGAGGGAGAGTGAGGCGGGGGGAGTGATGGAGAGGGAGAGCGAGGTGGAGGGAGTGATGGAGAGGGAGACTGAGGTGGAGGGAGTGAAGGAGAGGGAGAGTGAGGCAGGGGAATGATGGAGAAGGAGAGTGAGGCAGGGGGAGTGATGGAGAAGGAGAGTGAGGCAGGGGGAGTGATGGAGAGGGAGAGTGAGGCAGGGGGAGTGATGGAGAGGGAGAGTGAGGCGGGGGAGTGATGGAGAGGGAGAGTGAGGCAGGGGGAGTGATGGAGAGGGAGATTGTGGTGGAGGGAGTGATGGAGAGGGAGAGTGAGATGGAGGGAGTGATGGAGAGGGAGAGTGAGATGGAGGGAGTGATGGGGAGGGGTAAGCGAGGCGGTGGCGGGGGTGGGGGATGGGTAGGGGTAAGCGAGGCGGTGGCGGGGGTGGGGGATGGGTAGGGGTAAGCGAGGCGGTGGGGGGGATGGGGGTTGGGGATGGAGTGACGGGGGAGGGGTAAGCGAGGCGGTGGGGGGGAGGGAGAGACGGGGGAGGGTTAAGCGAGGCGGTGGGGGGGAGGGAGTGACGGGGGAGGGGTATGCGAGGCGGTGGGGGGGATGGGGGATGGGGGGGGAGTGACGGGGGAGGGGTAAGTGAGGCAGTGGGGGGGTGGGGGATGGGGAGGGTGTGACGGGGGAGGGGTAAGCGAGGCGGTGGGGGGGAGGGAGTGACGGGGGAGGGGTAAGCGAGGCGGTGGGGGGGTGGGGGTTGGGGAGGGAGTGACGGGGGAGGGGTAAGCGAGGTGGTGGGGGGGGGTGGGGGATGGGGAGGGAGTGACGGGGGAGGGGTAAGCGAGGCGGTGGGGGGGGGTGGGGGATGGGGAGGGTGTGACGGGGGAGGGGTAAGCGAGGCGGTGGGGGGGAGGGAGTGACGGGGCGGGGTAAGCGAGGCGGTGGGGGGGTGGGGGTTGGGGAGGGAGTGACGGGGGAGGGGTAAGCGAGGCGGTGGGGGGGGGGTGGGGGATGGGGAGGGTGTGACGGGGGAGGGGGTAAGCGAGGCGGTGGGGGGGAGGGAGTGACGGGGGAGGGGTAAGCGAGGCGGTGGGGGGGGGGTGGGGGATGGGGAGGGTGTGACGGGGGAGGGGTAAGCGAGGCGGTGGGGGGGTGGGGGTTGGGGAGGGTGTGACGGGGGAGGGGTAAGCGAGGCGGTGGGGGATTTTGGAGGGTGTGACGGGGGAGGTGTAAGCGAGGCGGTGGGGGGGATGGGGGATGGGGAGGGAGTGACGGGGGAGGGGTAAGCGAGGCGGTGGGGGGGAGGGAGTGACGGGGGAGGGGTAAGCGAGGCGGTGGGGGGGATGGGGGATGGGGAGGGAGTGACGGGGGAGGGGTAAGCGAGGCGGTGGGGGGGGGGTGGGGGATGGGGAGGGAGTGACGGGGGAGGGGTAAGCGAGGCGGTGGGGGGGATGGGTGTTAGGGAGGGAGTGACGGGGGAGGGGTAAGCGAGGCGGTGGGGGGGAGGGAGTGACGGGGGAGGCGTAAGCGAGGCGGTGGGGGGGTGGGGGATGGGGAGGGAGTGACGGGGGAGGGGTATGCGAGGCGGTGGGGGGGTGGGAGTGACGGGGGAGGGGTAAGCGAGGCGGTGGGGCGGAGGGAGTGACGGGGGAGGGGTAAGCAAGGCGGTGGGGGGGTGGGGGATGGGGAGGGTGTGACGGGGGAGGGGTAAGCGAGGCGGTGGGGGGGGTGGGGGATGGGGAGGGTGTGACGGGGGAGGGGTAAGCGAGGCGGTGGGGGGGTGGGGGATGGGGAGGGAGTGACGGGGGAGGGGTAAGCGAGGCGGTGGGGGGGAGGGAGTGACGGGGGAGGGGTAAGCGAGGCGGTGGGGCGGAGGGAGTGACGGGGGAGGGGTAAGCAAGGCGGTGGGGGGGGTGGGGGATGGGGAGGGTGTGACGGGGGAGGGGTAAGCGAGGCGGTGGGGGGGGTGGGGGATGGGGAGGGTGTGACGGGGGAGGGGTAAGCGAGGCGGTGGGGGGGAGGGAGTGACGGGGGAGGGGTAAGCGAGGCGGTGGGGGGGGTGGGGGATGGGGAGGGTGTGACGGGGGAGGGGTAAGCGAGGCGGTGGGGGGGGTGGGGGATGGGGAGGGAGTGACGGGGGAGGGGTATGCGAGGCGGTGGGGGGGATGGGGGATGGGGAGGGAGTGACGGGGGAGGGGTATGCGAGGCGGTGGGGGGGATGGGGGATGGGGAGGGAGTGACGGGGGAGGGGTAAGCGAGGCGGTGGGGGGGAGGGAGTGACGGGGGAGGGGTAAGCGAGGCGGTGGGGGGGGTGGGGGATGGGGAGGGTGTGACGGGGGAGGTGTAAGCGAGGCGGTGGGGGGGGTGGGGGATGGGGAGGGAGTGACGGGGGAGGGGTATGCGAGGCGGTGGGGGGGATGGGGGATGGGGAGGGAGTGACGGGGGAGGGGTAAGCGAGGCGGTGGGGGGGGTGGGGGATGGGGAGGGTGTGACGGGGGAGGGGTAAGCGAGGCGGTGGGGGGGGGTGGGGGATGGGGAGGGAGTGACGGGGGAGGGGTAAGTGAGGCGGTGGGGGGTTGGGGGATGGGGAGGGAGTGACGGGGGAGGGGTAAGCGAGGCGGTGGGGGGGGGGTGCCGGGGAGGGGTTAGATCAGCCGCCATCGCTTCTCCCTCCTTGGTTTATTTCTCCTGCTCCCCTCTCTTCAGAAAATGGTGACTGCTCTGGACCGGAACTGGCACCCCAATCACTTCTGCTGTGCCAAGTGTGGTCGTGTGTTCGCTGAAGACGGTGAGTACCCCTCGCAGACCCTGCTGGATCGTCCAGACGGTCCCGCAGACGGTCGGCAGGCCTGGCTAGACAGCCCAGTGAGAGTTGCTGCAACTTTGGCAGGAAAGATAGAGGAGCTGAATATCATCTCAGTGGAGAGGCTGCAGAAAGCGGCAGCACGGGGGGGATTCGGCGGGGGGTGGGGGGGGGGGTGGTCCTCGCGCATGAATCCCAGAAAAGCTAACGTACGAGTCCAGCGGGTTGTGGGGAAGGCCAGCGGAATGTTGGCCTTCATCCCGAAGGGAATGGGGTACAAAAATAGGCGAGTCTTGCTGAAACTGTATGAGGCACCAGCTCGACCACACCGAGAACACGGTGAACAGTTTCAGTCCCCTGATCTAAGGCACTGACGTTGGAGGCAGTCCGGAGAAGGTTCACCCGGTCGATCCCGGGTTATGGAGGGATTTTCCCGTGAGGAGAGGTTGAGTGGGTTGGGCCTGTACTCGGAGTTTAGAGGAATGGGAGGCGACCTTATTGAAACGTAGAAGATTCTGAGAGGGGCCTTGAAGGGGGAGATGCTGATGTTGTTTCCCCTTGTGGGAGAGTCTAGGACCAGAGGGTATAATAGAGTAAGGGGGTCTCCTGTTGAAGACGGATATGAGGAGGAATTTCTTCTCTCTGAGGGTAGTCAATCTGGGGAACTCTTTACCGCAGAGGCCGGGTCATTGAGTATATTCAAGGCCGAGATGGACGGGTTTTTAATCAGTCAGGGAATCGAGGATCACAGGGAAAAGGCAGGGAAGTGGAGCTGAGAATTATCGGATCGGTCTTGATCTCATGGAATGGCGGAGCAGACTCGATGGGCCGAATGGCTCCTATGTCTTACCCGCCAATGAGGACCCATTACCCCAAACTTGCCCTCTCCCTCCCTCCCCCTGTGCCAGTCTGGGGTGCATCCCGAATGGGTGAATCTGCAGTTCAGAATGGGGGAAACGGCTCCCTAAAGGAGGTTACTGGGCAAGCGAGTGACCTGACTGGATCAGTAATCCAGCACCGGTAATCCAGTGTGTCCAAGCGTGATGGGACAGTCTCCACTTGCCTAGATGAGAGCAGCTCCCACAACACTCAAGAAGCTCGACACCGTCCAGGACAAAGCAGCCCCGCTTGATCGGCACCCCATCCACAAACATTCACTCCCTCCACCACCGATGCACAGTAGCAGCAGTGTGTGTACCATCTACAAGATGCACTGCAGCAACTCACCAAGGCTCCTTCGACAGCGCCGCCCAAACCAACGACCTCTACCATCTAGAAGGACAAGGGCAGCAGACACATGGGGAACACCACCACCTGGAAGTTCCCCTCCGAGCCCCTCACCATCCCGACTTGGAAATATATTGGCCGTTCCTTCACTGTCGCTGGGTCCGAATCCTGGAACTCCCTCCCTAACAGCGCCGTGGGTGTACCTACACCACACGGACAAAATCCTGGAACTCCCTCCCTAACAGCACCGTGGGTGTACCTACACCACACGGGGACAAAATCCTGGGACTCCCTCCCTAACAGCGCCGTGGGTGTACCTACACCACACGGACAAAATCCTGGAACTCCCTCCCTAACAGCGCCGTGGGTGTACCTACACCACACGGACAAAATCCTGGAACTCCCTCCCTAACAGCGCCGTGGGTGTACCTACACCACACGGGGGGACAAAATCCTGGGACTCCCTCCCTAACAGCGCCATGGGTGTACCTACACCACACGGACAAAATCCTGGAACTCCCTCCCTAACAGCGCCGTGGGTGTACCTACACCACACGGACAAAATCCTGGAACTCCCTCCCTAACAGCGCCGTGGGTGTACCTACACCACACGGGGGGACAAAATCCTGGGACTCCCTCCCTAACAGCGCCGTGGGTGTACCTACACCACACGGGGGGACAAAATCCTGGGACTCCCTCCCTAACAGCGCCGTGGGTGTACCTACACCACACGGGGGGACAAAATCCTGGAACTCCCTCCCTCACAGCGCCGTGGGTGTACCTACACCACACGGACAAAATCCTGGAACTCCCTCCCTAACAGCGCCGTGGGTGTACCTACACCACACGGGGGGACAAAATCCTGGGACTCCCTCCCTAACAGCGCCATGGGTGTACCTACACCACACGGACAAAATCCTGGAACTCCCTCCCTAACAGCGCCGTGGGTGTACCTACACCACACGGACAAAATCCTGGAACTCCCTCCCTAACAGCGCCGTGGGTGTACCTACACCACACGGGGGGACAAAATCCTGGGACTCCCTCCCTAACAGCGCCGTGGGTGTACCTACACCACACGGGGGGACAAAATCCTGGGACTCCCTCCCTAACAGCGCCGTGGGTGTACCTACACCACACGGGGGGACAAAATCCTGGAACTCCCTCCCTAACAGCGCCGTGGATGTACCTACACCACACGGGGACCGCAGCGGCTCAAGAAAGCGGCTCACCACCCCCCCACCCCACCCCACCACCTTTCTCGAGGGGGCGATTAGGGACGGGCTGCAAAATCCAATCATTTCTGCATCCCGGTCAATAGATTTGCGGGGGGGGTCGGGGAGGGGGGGTTTGGGGGAGTGAATCGGACGGTAGAAGCTGGGCACGAAATGGAGGGAATTCCAGTCAGGATGGTGGAGAGAGAGAGAGAGAGAGAGAGAGAGAGAGAGACAGTAGGCCTCGTTGACCAATTTGGGCCTAGATTGGGATTTGGTTGTCGGGGTGGTGGGGGGGGAGGGCGTTGTTTATTTTGGATGGAGGGTATACTGCACATGGCAAGACGTTACATTGACCCCCTCCCCTCTCCCCGCCCCTTTCCTCCCCCCCCCCCCCACGCAGGGTTCCACGAACGGGATGGAAAGCCGTACTGCCGGAAGGATTTCTACGAGCTCTTTGCCTCGCGTTGCCACGGCTGTGACCAGGCCATCCTGGAGAACTACATTTCGGCTCTCAACACCTTGTGGCACCCGGAGTGCTTCGTCTGCCGGGTGAGTAGGCCCGGCGGCGGGGCAGGGGGTCTGCTTGCATTCACGCGGGATCTTGCTGTGCGTTGGCGGTGCGCTGGGCTGTGGGTGGGGTGGGGTGGGGGTGGGGGGGGATGCGGGCGCACTCCAGGCCGCAAGCCCCCGGCAAACACGGATACCGCGACGGTGGATGGTTGACCGGCAGAAGGCGCCGGAAGGACCCGAGGCCCTTCAGCCCGTCTATTCTGTGACAGTTACTAGCGAATGCAATCCCCAAACTAATCCCACTGACCCGCTCTGTACACATAGCCCTGTATCAATCCCAAACTAATCCCACTGCCCCACTCTCTCCTCATATCCCTGTATCAATCCCCAAACTAATTCCACTGCCCGGCTCTCTCCCCATAGCCCTGTATCAATCCCCAAACTAATCCCACTGCCCTGCACCCTCCCCATAGAACTGTATCAATCCCCAAACTAATCCCACTGTCCCGATCTCTCCCCATAGCCCTGTATCAATCCCCAAACTAATCCCACTGCCCCGCTCTCACCCCATAGCCCTGTATCAATCCCCAAACTATTCCCACTGTCCCGATCTCTCCCCATAGCCCTGTATCAATCCTCAAACTAATCCCACTCTCCCGCTATCCCCATAGCCCTGTATCAAACCCCAAACTAATGCCACTGTCCTGATCTCTCCCCATAGCCCTGTATCAATCCCCAATCTAATCCCGCTCGCCCGCTATCTCCATAGGCCTGTATCAATCCCCAAACTAATCCCACTGTCCTGCACTCTCCCCATAGCCCTGTATCAATCCCCAACTAATCCCACTGTCCCACTCTCTCCTCATAGCCCTGTATCAATCCCCAAACTAATCCCACTGTCCTGCACTCTCCCCATAGCCCTGTATCAATCCCCAATCTAATCCCGCTCGCCCGCTATCTCCATAGGCCTGTATCAATCCCCAAACTAATCCCATGACCCCGCTCTCTCCCCATAGCCCTGTATCAATCCCCAAACTAATCCCACTGTCCTGCACTCTCCCCATAGCCCTGTATCAATCCCCAACTAATCCCACTGTCCCACTCTCTCCTCATAGCCCTGTATCAATCCCCAAACTAATCCCACTGCCCCGCTCTCTCCCCATAGCCCTGTATCAATCCCCAAACTATTCCCACTGCCCCGCTCTCTCCCCATAGCCCTGTATCAATCCTAAAACTAATCCCACTCTCCCGCTATCCCCATAGACCTGTATCAAACCCCAAACTAATGCCACTGTCCTGATCTCTCCCCATAGCCCTGTATCAATCCCCAATCTAATCCCACTCGCCCGCTATCCCCATAGCCCTGTGTCAATCCCCAAACTAATAACACTGTCCCGCTATCCACATAGCCCTGTATCAATTCCCAAACTAATCCCACTTCCCCGCTCTCTCCCCATAGCCCTGTATCAATCCCAAACTAATCCCACTGTCCTGCTCTCTCCCAATAGCCCTGTATCAATCCCCAAACTAATCCCACTGTCCCACTCTCTCCTCATTGCCCTGTATCAATCCCCAAACTAATCCCACTGCCCCGCTCTCTCCCCATAGCCCTGTATCAATCCCCTAAGTAATCCCACTGCCCCGCACTCCCCCCATAGCCCTGTATCAAATCTAAACTAATCCCAATGCCCCGCTCTCTCCCCATAGCCCTGTATCAAACCCCAAATTAATCCCACTGCCCCGCTCTCTCCCCATAGCCCTGTATCAATCACCAAACTAATCTCACTGCTCCGCTCTCTCCCCATAGCCCAGTATCAATCCCACACTAATCTGACTGTCCCGCTCTCTCCCCATAGCCCTTTATCAATCCCCAAACTAATCCCACTGCCCCGCTCTCTCCCAGTAACCCTGTATCAACCCCCAAACTAATCCCACTGCCCCACTCTCTCCCCATAGCCCTGTATCAATCCCCAAACTAATCCCACTGCCCCGCTCTCTCCCCATAGCCCTGTATCAATCCCCAAACTAATCCCACTGTCCCGATCTCTCCCCATAGCCCTGTATCAATCCCCAAACTAATCCCACTGCCCCGCTCTCACCCCATAGCCCTGTAGCAATCCCCAAACTATTCCCACTGCCCCGCTCTCTCCCCATAGCCCTGTATCAATCCCCAAACTAATCTCACTGTCCTGATCTCTCTCCATAGCCCTGTATCAATCCCCAAACTAATCCCACTTCCCCGCTCTCTCCCCATAGCCCTGTATCAATCCCCAAACTAATCCCACTGCCCCGCTCTCTCCCAGTGGCCCTGTATCAGTAAGTCCCCCGTTTTTAGACTGATGTGTGAGATTGGGGTGCCTGGATTTGCTGTTGGGATGTGGGTGTGTGCGGGACTCCCTAAGGTCCCTATCCCGCGAGGAGTCAGCGGGTTCAGCTCAGGAGCCGTCGGATACGCCGGTGGTGTTGCTCACCTCTGCTCACCGCTGTTACCTTCTCTCTCTCTCTCTCTCTCTCTCTCTCCTTCCGCTTCCACAGGACTGCTACACTCCCTTTGTGAATGGGAGCTTCTTTGAGCACACGGGCCAGCCTTACTGTGAGATCCACTACCACAAGAACCGGGGCTCTCTGTGCTCCGGCTGTGAGAAGCCCATCACCGGCCGCTGCATCACCGCCATGGGCAGCAAGTTCCACCCCAAGCACTTTGTCTGTGCCTTCTGTCTCCGCCAGCTCAACAAGGGCACCTTCAAGGAGCAGAATGACAAGCCCTACTGTCACCCCTGCTTCACCAAGCTCTTCGGCTAGGCCCCAGCCTCCCCTCGGGAGACCCGCCCTCCTCCCCTCCGCCTCTCCGAGGCCCCAGCCTCCCCTCGGGAGACCCTCCCTCCTCCCCTCCGCCTCTCCGAGGCTCCAGCCTCCCCTCCGCCAGACCCTCCCTCCTCCCCTCCGCCTCTCCGAGGCTCCAGCCTCCCCTCCGCCAGACCCTCCCTCCTCCCCTCCGCCTCTCCGAGGCTCCAGCCTCCCCTCCGCCAGACCCGCCCTCCTCCCCTCCGCCTCTCCGAGGCTCCAGCCTCCCCTCCGCCAGACCCTCCCTCCTCCCCTCCGCCTCTCCGAGGCCCAGCCTCCCCTCCGCCAGACCCTCCCTCCTACCCGCCGCCTCTCCGAGGCTCCAGCCTCCCCTCCGACAGACCCTCCCTCCTACCCTCCGCCTGACCCTCCCTCCTACCCTCCACCAGACCCTCCCTCCTACCCTCCGCCTGACCCTCCCTCCTACCCTCCGCCAGACCCTCCCTCCTCCCTACCGCCTCTCCGAGGCCTGTTGGATGTAGGCCGGGAGCGAGGGTCAACTTCGGGCTGCCGTTTTGAGGCATCGGTTGAGGGTGACCCCCCTCGCCTGAGGGGGAGGGCGAACCCACATCGTTCATTTCTCACCAGCCCCCCGAACCCCCTCCTCACTCGGCCTGTCCTGCTCCCCGAAGCCCCGGACCCTCGATCCCTCCCCTCGCTCCCCAACACCCCGGACCCTCGATCCCTCCCCTCGCTCCCCAACACCCCGGACCCTCAATCCCTCCCCTCGCTCCCCAACACCCCGGACCCTCAATCCCTCCCCTCGCTCCCCAACACCCCGGACCCTCAATCCCTCCCCTCGCTCCCCAACTCCCCGGACCCTCGATCCCTCCCCTCGCTCCCCGAAGCCCCGGACCCTCGATCCCTCCCCTCGCTCCCCGAATCCCCAGACCCTCGATCCCTCCCCTCGCTCCCCGACACCCCGGACCCTCGATCCCTCCCCTCGCTCCCCAACACCCCGGACCCTCGATCCCTCCCCTTGCTCCCCGAAGCCCCGGACCCTCGATCCCTCCCCTCGGTCTTCCCCGGCCCCTCGAACCCTCCCCTTGACTCCTTGCCTCACTCCCCAACACCAGCCCCTCGATCCCTCGCCTCGCGCCCCAATGCCGGCCCCTCGTTCCCTCGCCTCGCTCCCTACTACCAAGCCCTCAATCCCTCACCTCACTCCCCAATACTGGCCCCTCGTTCCCTCGCCTCGCTCCCTACTACCAAGCCCTCAATCCCTCACCTCACTTCCCAATACTGGCCCCTCGTTCCCTCGCCTCACTCCCTACTACCAGCCCCTCAATCCCTCACCTCACTCCCCAATACTGGCCCCTCGTTCCCTCCCCTCGCTCCCTAACACCAGCCCCTCGATCCCTCACCTCACTCCCCAATACTGGCCCCTCGTTCCCTCCCCTCGCTCCCTAACACCAGCCCCTCGATCCCTCACCTCACTCCCCAATACTGGCCCCTCGTTCCATCACCTCGCTCCCTAACGCCCTGGACCCTCAATCCCTTGCCCCACTCCCCAATACCGGCCCCTTGTTCCTTCACCTCGCTCTCTAACGCCGGACCCTCGATCCCTCCCCTCGCTCCCCAACACGCCGGACCCTCGATCCCACTCCTCGCTCCCCGACACCGCGGACCCTCGATACCTCGCCTCGCTCTCTGACGCTCACCTGACTCTCTGATTCCAGCCACCCGAGTGTTAAACATTCCTAGGGTAACGCTCCCCCCCGGGTGTCCAGCCGCTGGGTAACCCCACCCCTCCCCAATCTTCTCCTTATCTCTAATCTGGCCTGGGTATCGATTTATTCATGTGCTCCTGTTAACTGTTCTGCAATATTTGTACTCGTTCCATTTATATATGAAAGCTCAGTGAACTGCGCAGTATAACCACAGCCAGATAAAACCTCAGTATTTTATGTTTTGTAGGTTTTATCTGATATCTGTCATGCAAATCACCAATTACCTCTTCAAATAAACTATGCAATTACTGATCGGCAATGTGCACAGTTTTTTATTCACTCTGACCTCTCGCTGAGAAGCTTGGGATGATAGGATTGAGATGTCACAGTGAAGCCTGGGGTGGTAGGCCCGAGATGTCATGGCGAAGCCTAGCGTGGTAGGCCCAGGATGTCACAGTGAAGCATTGGGGGGTGGGTGGGGGGGGGGTGTAAGCCCGAGATGTCACAGTGAAGCCTGGGATGACAGGCCCGAGATGTCTCAGTGAAGCCTAGGGTGGTAGGCCCAGGATGTCATGGCAAAGACTGGGGCTGTAGGCACAGGATGACATGGCAAAGCCTGGGGTTGTTAGGCCAGGATGTAACGGTGAAGCCTGGGGGGGCTAGGCACAGGATTTCACCGCAAAGCCTGGGGTGATAGGCCCAGGGTGTCATGGTGAAGCCTAGGGTGGTAGGCCTGAGATGTCATGGCAAAGCCTCGGGTGGTTGGTCTGAGATGTTACGGCGAAGCCTAGGAGGGCGAGCCCCAGATGTCACAGTGAATCCTAGGGTGGTAGGCCCAGGATGTTATGGTGAAGCATGGGGTGGTAGGCCTGAGATGTCATGGTGAAGCCTGGGATGGTAGGCCTGAGATGTAGCAGTGAAGCCTGGGATGGTAGGCCTGAGATGTAAAAGTGAAGCCTGGGATGGTAGGCCCAAGATGTCTCAGCAAAGCCTGGGATGATAGGACCGAGATGTCACAGCGAAGCCTGGGATGAAAGGCCCAGGTTGTCATGGCAAAGCCTGGTGAGGTAGGCCCAGGATGTGACGGTGAATCTTGGGGGGTTGGCCCAGGGTGTCATGGTGAAGCCAAGGATGGTCTGAGATGTCACGGTGAATGCTAGGAGGGAGGGCCCGAGATGTCACGGCATTGGCAGGGGTGATGGGCCAGAGATGTCACGGCAAAGCCTAAGGTGTTAGGCCCAGGGTGTCACAGCAAAGCCTGGGCATGCTGGCCCAGGATGTCACAGAGAAGCCTGGGGTGATAGGCCCAGGATGTCACAGCGAAGCATGGGGCAGGTGTAGGCCCATGATGTCACAGTGAAGCCTGGGGTGGTAGGCCTGAGATGTCATGGTGAAGCCTAGGGTGGTAACCCAGGATGTCACAGCGAAGCACGGAGGGGGTGTAAGCCCGAGATGTAACAGTGAAGCCTGGAATGATAGGCCCAAGATGTCTCGGCGAAGCCTGGGATGATAAGACTGAGATGTCTCAGTGAAGCCTGGGGTGATAGGCCCAAGTTGTCTCAGTGAAGCCTATTGTGCTAGGCCCAGGTTGTCATGGCGAACCTGGGTGTGTATGCCCAGGATGTGACAGTGAAGCCTGGAGTGGGGGGGAGGCCCAGGATGTCACGATGAAGCCTGGGGGTGTAGGCCCAGGATGACTCGGTGAAGCCTGAGGGGGTAGGCTCAGGATGTAACGTCAAAGCCTTGGGGGGGGGGGGGGTAGGCCCAGGATGACACGGCGAAGCCTGGTGGGATAGGCCCAGGTTGTCATGGTGAATCTTGAGGAGTTGGCCCAGGGTGTCATGGTGAAGCCAAGGATGGTCTGAGATGTCACGGCGAGTGCTAGAAGGGAGGACCCGAGGTGTCATGGCAATGCCGCTGGTGATAGGCCAGAGATGTCACAGCGAATCCTAGGGTGGTAGGCCTGAGATGTCATGGCAAAGCCTGTAGTGGTCGACCCAGGATATCATGCTGAAGCCTAGGGTGGTAGGCCCACAATATCATGGTGAAGCCTAGGGTAGTAGGCCCACGATGTCATGGTGAAGCATGGGGTGGTAGTCCCAGGATATCATGGTGAAGCCTAGGGTGGTAGGCCTGAGATGACATGGCAAAACCTTGGGTAGCAGGCCCAGGATGTCACAACGATGCCTTGGGTGATAGGCCAGAGATGCCAAAGCAAAGCCTCGGGTGGTCAGTCTGAGATGTCACGCCGAAGCCTGGGAGGATGAGCCCGAGATGTCATTGTGAAGCCTAGGGTGGTAGGCCCAGGATGTTATGGTGAAGCATGGGGTGGTAGGCCCAGGGTGTCATGGCAAAGCCTAGTGTGGCAGGCCTAGAATTTCACAGTGAAACCTGGGGTGGTAGGCCTGAGATGTCATGGTGAAGCCTAGGGTGGTAGGCCCAGGATGTCACAGTGAAGCATGGAGGGGGTGTAAGCCCGAGATGTAACAGTGAAGCCTGGGACGATAGGACCGAGATGTCACAGCGAAGCCTGGGATGAAAGGCCCAGGTTGTCATGGAGAAGCCTGGGTGGGTATGCCCAGGAAGTGGCGGTGAAGCCCGGGGGTGGGGGGGGTGGGGGGGGGGGGGGGGGGGGGGGGGGGGGGGGGGGGGGGGGGGGGGGGGGGGGGGGG